>NC_139666.1:3263810-3383810 GCF_951799395.1 Argentina silus
GACAAGCTATATAATCTTCATACCAATCAATATAAACAATGAATTGCTAATGGGGACGAGTGTGTGTGTGTGTGTGTGTGTGTGTGTGTGTGTGTGTGTGTGTGTGTGTGTGTGTGTGTGTGTTGTGCGTGTGCGTGTGCGTGTGCGTGCATGCGTGCGTGCGTGTGTGTGTGTCTGTGTGTTTCCTTGCTCCCTCTGGGTTGATTTATACATTTATTATAGATATTATCAATATGTTTTGTCCCAACCAGGCCTTGGTCCAAATAGCATTAGACATTTTTCCAAGAATTTCAGTGCTTGCCTTGACTGTCAGATGTGCAGGGTTTGCACCTTTGGCACTATTCCATTGGTTCCAATGGACTATTCCAATGGACTAAGTATTGGCCTCACTCAGCCAATACAGCGAGGTACTCAGAAGGCTCCTCTTCCTGACACGTCCTGTAACTCGGGTCTTTTACTGGAAACACTGGCTGAACTGCGTCACCAGGGTAGGCCCCCATTGTCATGGTGCCTAGCAACGTATCCTGGCAACAGCTGAGAGGAGAGGAGAGATGAGAGGATGTGCAAGAGCTGGCGTAATTAGAAGACCACGTGACTGATAAGTGTTTGTAAACAAAGTCGCCAGGGGTTCCATATTACCTTGGCGTCATCTATGCGATTGACAGGGGTGCAAAAATGACATGGTCCCTGACATATTAAAATGTAAACAAATGCATATTCCTGATTAGGGTTGCAAAAACCTAGCAGTAGTTTTTCCGGTAATTTGGGAAATCTCCGAAATTGTTCTTAAAATAGTACTCTGCTGATGTAAAATGCATTTATACATTCTTTATCTGTGTGTTAATCTTGTCTTTGAGTAAGAAGTTGGGAGAACATTTTGTTTCAGAGAAATATGCAGTTAAAGTCAACTTGCTTGTTAACTAGCTGAAGTAGCCAAATCACCTCAAAGACAGATACAGCGGTAGTCATTCATTTTGAAGCAGAATGCATATCTCATGTTCCAACAACAACAACATTGTGTTTAAAACCTCATTTTTAATATTGGTAGCTGTAAACTATTGATTTAGAGACACCACTGCTGTACAAATACCAATCCAGACATCATAATAAGCATGTTAAAGTGCCCATTAATTAAAGTACTGAATCAAGTGATCAAGTGACATGTGTAGAAGTGAAAATGTTTTCAATTATTATAAAAGTGTAGCCAGAGAGGCTTGGAGAACCTTCTATTGTCATATTTGGGAAAACTTTGTGGTGCTCCTATTGAAAAACAATGTAGAGAAATCATTTCTGATGAGGGTGGTCATGATCATGATGGTAAATGTAGGACAGAGGTACATTAATTAAGAATAATTACACGCACAATTCCACATATCAGGTGTGTTTTGCATTTGAGCAGATTTAGGGGTGCCAAAGCAGAGGAGCTGTTCATTTAAGCAATCAGATTTTCCAGTAAAGTTGAGAAAAATACTGGGAATATTCCCGTCCTTTGTAACCCTATTCCAGATACGGGACACAAGAGGAATAGCAACAGCTACGTAGCAACAATGCTGTAAAAGGTATTCCTCGGTTTCCTCTATGATTCAGGACATAAAACTCTCCTCTCCAAGCTGAGTGTCCTTGTAGGGAGAGAGCCGTCTGAGTGGGACTGAGTGTTGTTCACTTTGTACTCTCCTGAGAGGAGACTGGCTGCCCTCGTAAATCTGGTCAATCAAACACACACACACGGGACAAATGCAATTCTTGGTAAAAAAAAAATAGGCCACTCACAAGCTGCTAAACTCTCACGCAGATTCATTCCAAGCAAAGAAATGCAGCATTCTGTTTGCTTCTGAATCCTGTGCTAAACAGGACATATGTGTGAAATAGGCCTGGTTTTCATTTCAACACTGAAAAACAATGTATTGGGAGATAAATCAGTGAATTTGGTTTGATATCAGACCCAAAGACCCAGTGTCTGTCAGGCTCTGTTCAACACCATTGTTCCCTCTATATGCTCCCCTGCATGTGAGTCCCGGTTGGAGGGAGGGGTGAAAGGGAGCAGAGAGGGAGGGGTGATTTATGTGTGTTATATCCTCTCAAATGTTTGCTGATTTCTCCAGACTTGCCAACTGCAGCTTTAATATCAAAACTGAAAAAATCCCTGATAGTGGCTGTAAGTGGTTTTTCAACAGGACAAAAAAACAGGGGGGAAAGAAAATACAGTACATCACTGTCAAATAAAGGCAATTCCACAAGATTCCACAACTTTTTCAAGAGGAAAGTAAACTTCATCACAGAGTCACCGTTTTTTCAGGGGCACATGGAGTAGTACACAAAACCTATTTCCTAGGAACCTAGAAAACAACTATCAAACAATGGACATTTTCTGATAGAGCAGCCAAATTATTATCTCAAAATGGCCGCTTTCCAAAAAGGCAGTTAGAAACAAAATGTTAGCTTTTCATAGAGCCTCCCACAGAAACACACCAAGCGCAGAGGATGTCTGTGTTTTCCTACGGTATGAATGAGATACCCACACTGTAGAGATGGGGAGGGGAGAGATGCCAAATCTGTCCCTCTGGCTGCCAGGGTAAACGACCCCCCCACCCCTATCAGCAGAGGCAGACACTTCCACAACCCCATGGAGCAGTGACCAGGCAAGCCCTGTGTGTGTGTGTGTGTGTGTGTGTGTGTGTGTGTGTGTGTGTGTGTGTGTGTGTGTGTGTGTGCGTGCGCGTGCATGTATGTGTGTAAGCTCTGCAAGCTCTCTAAGCTTGCTAATCCTTAATGATCCCCCAATGGCTTGTATAGTACTATGGGGTCCACAATCGGCCAAATCGACTCACCATTGATGTTAGCCTTAATCTAAACTCTGACCGCAGCTGGGTATGGACATAAACTCAATGAAGAGGGATGGGACCTGTAACCAAACAGCTAACCAATCCATTACTCTGCAACGGAGACGCGGCGTACTGGAGCTGCAGTCGTTCCGGTCTTGCTCTTTATCAATCTCTGTCAGCTTCACTTTAATCGTTAACTTTCAATTCCCATCAAGAGGCCTGTCCAGGGGCATCACTACTTAAGGCTACCGATTGTGCCTTTAAAGGGGCACTCTGGGATTCAAACAACAGCAAAGCAGTCACCCTGCCAGTTTTTTGGTAAACACAGAGGGAAGAGGCTGGAGAAATGTAAACACTCTTAAATTCATAGACGGAGCCGTCGGACGGACTGACCATCCATGAAGCTATACAGTGTTTACAATTACATTGTTTACAAATGGAGTAAAACAAGCTGATATTTATGCAATAAGGCACAAGAGGCTGGGCTTTATCGTGAGTAAAGTCACAACTGGGGGGCGCTGTTAGGCCAGACGCCAAGCAGAGGGCCGGCAACCCATCAGCTGTGAGTTTATTCACCATAAAGCCCAGACGCTGAGGGATGAGTCTGGAGAAATGTAACCACTTTCAATTCTATAGACAGAGCTATGGACGCAAGGACTGACCGTCCATGATGTAGCAATTACAGATTGCCCCTTTAAGGTGAAAGGAAAACGCCTTAAAGCTAACCTATCAGTCCTTCAAACCGCTTTTTGTTAACAATCAGCTAAGGTCTAAACCCCCAGATAACCTCAGTCATCCATCTTATCAGTTCTATGAGCAATCCACAACTGCTACAAATCCAAGAGTCCTCCCATTCAAAGGATGCATTCTCACTCCTTCACGAGCACTTCACTCAGCCAGCAAGTGATCCATCACTTTAATCAATTAAGTGCTCAGTCCGATTATCAAATGCCATTGACTGAAATGATCCCAAGTCGGTAACCTTAACCTCCCCAGCAGCACTTTGGCCTTTGACCCTAATGATTCTCATTGACCACATTATACCAAATGGTGACCCAGGATGACCCCACATGACCCCGTGTTGGACCTTGTTTAGGAGTAACGGTAGGGTAACGAGATCCCAGATCTGTGTCAGACATAAAGCATGGATAAAGGGTTAAAGGATAAAGGGTGGCAAAAGAGATGTGCCACGTTTGACAAAGCATCAGATATAAGAGTGTGTTATAATAGTGTGTTATAAGAGTGTGTTATAACACCAGGAAGAAAGAGTATAAAAGGGTAATATGGACGGTACACATCCCAGTTTTTCCAGAGAACCTGTGCTTAGCAAATATAATCCAGATAAAGAAAGAAGAGGCACACAGTACAAGCTCCCCAGTGCTTTATTGCTGCACCGCCAACAACATTTTCACTTTTACCTGACGAAGACTTCTGTTGAAGTCAAAACGTTGTTTGAGGTGCAGCAATAAAGAATTTTGGGGAGCATTACGGCCTATACAAGCGTCTATGTGCAGTAGACCTTATGAAGGGCTAACGAAGACTCCATAAAGCCTTGACAGTGGTTATTAGCGTCTCTGTGCAGTCGGCCTTATGAAGGGCTAACGAAGGCTCCGTAAAGCCTTGACAGTGGTTATGAGCTTCAAATGGGGGGGGCAGGACTGACCTCTGCAGATGAGCCCCTCCTGGCTGACTGTCTGTTTGCACACGCCGCAGTGCTTGCTCTTCTTGAAGGTCTTCACGCGGAATGTGTGGGAGTGGATAGCCTCAAACTCCTCTGGCTGTAAGGTGAACACACAGAGACAAGAGGGTTAGGGTTACATTTCATTGTTTGTGATAGATTTAGTTTTTTTTTTTTTTTTACAGACATCTAGGTGGCTCGGTTGCTTGGACCTTGGAGCCGGTAATGCTGACGCTGTGGGTTAAAGTTCTGTGTACTGTGGATCGATTACTTCTATTTAGTGGTTTTGGATGAAAGTGCCTGAACAATTAAATTCAGGACGAGTGCAAGCACCTGAGGTAATGTACCAACAGACAAAGTAAAATGTTTTCTCTCCAACAGACAAAGCTATATGCTATGAAAGTTCATACATCACAAACTGCAGAATGTAAGACATTCATCATCTTTGGAGACAGGCGTGAGTGTTATGATTGCTACTGGAGCAAAAGAGAGAACCAAATCAGAAAGTATTAAGTAGTTTGTTAGCTTCGGCTCAAATGTACTTTTGCTAGCAATCATAATGGTGACGTCTGTCTCCAAAAATTACGAGTGTCTCCAGTTATGTTTACATTCTGCAGTTTGTGACGTATGGACTTTCATAGCATATTTTGACAATTGTGACAGTGAATTGGACGGTTTCTTTGCTATGAGGACAGTCACAATCATTTAGACTGTGGGGAAAGTCTTTACTCGCATCCAGCAAATTCTAACCTCTGATGTCCAAACATCAACATACACAATCTTTCATTTAAGATGCACATTTATGCACAGAAATGCAGGTAAGTAAGGATCCAGCAAATCAAATATTGAAACAGCCACACTCTCTTTGTCTACTAGGGTGATACCCTCAGGTAGACACACACATCCTCACCCAAAAAAACAATAATAACATAAATATTATGGTATATTAGGTAAAAGTACCTAGTAGATGGAATACATCTTATTGTAATAACTGTTAAAATGAATAAAACATGCAAAGTCCTCTGATTGATGGCTGGGCCAATTAATTAAAAATAATTAAAAATATCCTTTCAGGGCAGGGGCAGAGAAAAAAGAGAAATGATGCAAGCAATGAACTAAAATTATATTTTTTTCAAAGCTGATCTATCCCCCCCCCCCCCCCCCCCCTCAGTCCTCACCCTCAGTTGGCCCCAACAAGGATCTGTTTATCAATATGTCAATCACTCCATCTACCATCTGGTAGGCAGATGGATCTTGAACTATGTTGCCTCTACCTCTCAAACCATCTTCAGGAGAATCAAAAGGGGAGTGGCAAGGGGCTAGGGGTCAGTTTGGAAGTCAGCAATAATCTATATTATGTAAGTGTCCACAGTTGCCCCCTAACAAGGAAACCTAGAGACTTTGTCTCAGCACAAAGAACAAGGAAAAGCTGAACAAGGAGAACCCATGTAACATCATCTCTCTCCCTCCCTCCTTCCTCCCCTCCTTTCCCTGGGCTGCAGGTGTGTTATGCAAACCCTTTCGAGATGATTCCTGTCTGACAGCCTCCGCAGCTCCGTCCTAAAGCCCCCCCCCCCCCCCCACCTGCAGCCTGAGTGTTTTCCTACTCCTATAATTACATCTCAACTGCTCTCCCCTCTTTCCTGTCTGCATTCTGGAACCCTCTGTTCGGCAGTGGAGTAGGGGTGAGAGGAAAGTCAAACTCCAAGGACTACGGTCTCCTGCCGCGTCTCGGCTCTGGAACAAAACCTGTGTCGTGTTCCCACTCTGTGGTCAGCCGTGCTCCCTTAATGGACCACGTTTGGGGATTCTGTCTGTGGCATCACTTCCTCTGTGTATTTGCTCAGCTGGTCCCCATTTTTGCATTCGACTCGGTCAGATATTCATCCCCTCTATAACACTGTGGGGCCAAACAAGCTAGTATAACAAAATCAACAGGGCTATATCAAGCTATTATAGCAAAAGCATTTCCAACAGAGCCACCTGGACACCACTGGAGATGTCCTGGACATGTCTGGAAAGTGAATCACGACTAACATCACTCACGCAGCAAATAAGATGATCATGAGGACTGTATAGTCTTAGAACTAACAATTAGAAGTAGTACCTTAGAATAAAGAAAGAATGAAGAAGAGTGCAAGCAATTTCCCACTGGCAAAACACAACATCTCAAAGTTAAAAACTTCAACACACCTCAAAGGTAAATGACCGTGCGTGACAATTTTAATCAGAAGAACTGGAGGGGTGCACTGACACTCCATGCCAATGGGTGCTGGACCAACCACCCCAACAAAACACATGCATGAACATGAAGCACAGATGTAATACAGTTAGAATCATACAAGAACCAACATCACGGGTACATTGCTTAGTGAGACAATGCAATAAACACAAAGAACGGAAATTCATAATTACCCACAATTCCCTAGCAACAGGAGGGAGCCATGCAGAAAGTTTGCTGGGGAATTTAGGGCAATTGTGAATTTCAGATCTTCAAGATCTTCGTGTGACATCCCGGCTTCAAACAGGTGCGTTGTGTGGAATGAGATACTGTAGGTTAACAGGTTCCACATAACACCTCTTTGATGAAATGGTTCTATAAAACACTTTATGTCGCACCTCACGCTTTTCAACAGTGGTGCCAGTGGCTTACTAGCGACCAGCTAGTGCTCAGAGTCTGCTGTTTGGAGCCTAGTGAACAAGTCTGTTAGTCTGCTGTTTGGAGCCTAGTGAACAAGTCTGTTAGTCTGCTGTTTGGAGCCAAGTGAACAAGTCTGTTAGTCTGTTGTTTGGAGCCTAGTGAACAAGTCTGTTAGTCTGCTGTTTGGAGCCTAGTGAACAAGTCTGTTTGAATGTCCATGTTGGGTTTTCTAGTCCCGTATGACCTCCAGTTTGTTTACATTCTGCAGTTCCTAAGGTGGTGATCTATGGAGACACAACAGGTTCTGGTAACTGTGTTTGTAAAAAGTGCCATTCGAATCCATTTGCAAGCGAACTTGCATTATGCTCGCCATCCAACGAGTGTGCCTGGAGCAAGCCCTGTCGAAGCCCGGGAGTGACTGTGGAAAAGCAGTTGGCCTCGGCATGCACTGACGTAAGCCCCGCTGTGGAAAACCAGCTAAGGGCGCCATAAAGAACCCCTGACAACCTGTTTTTCTAAGAGAGTCGACAGAACTAACTAACAATGCAATAATGGATGTAGAGATGTAAAACTGAGTGTACAGTCTGCCCCACCCCCGGTTGGGGTCTGTGTGGGTATGTGGATGTACAGTAAAAGAGTGTGTGTGTGTGTGTGTGTGTGTGTGTGTGTGTGTGTGTGTGTGTGTGTGTGTGTGTGTGTGTGTGTGTGTGTGTTAACCCTAACCCTTAAACTATGGCATATTCAATCATTTTCAAGGCAGGAAACGCTGGTCAGATTGGCTTATATCCAGGAGGCTTCCATGAAGCCAGTTTGTCCTGAACAGGGCTCAGGAAAGCTGCGTGTTTGGCACATTGAGCAACTTATTATTTATGGGAACGCCGCTGTGCAGAAAAAGACAGGGAATCTCCTCTCCAGGCGTGGCAGGGAATGGAGAGTGGCAGTATCAAATCAAATCAAAAGTTATCAAATTTGATCAAATGACATTTATTTGTCATATACACAGAATACAGCCGTAGACGATGACATGAAATGCTTTGGGCAAGCTCGCTCCTCAACAGCACAAGTATTTAGCAGCAGAAATGCAACAACAATAGTGGGGTGAGCAGTAGCAGTAGTAGTATATAATAGTATGCATGTATGTGTGTGAGTGCATGTATGTGTGTGTGAGAGAGGGTGCAAATGTGCAATGTGTCCAGTACTGTACTGTATGTCAAGACCTGAGAGAATTCCCAGTCTGGCCACCGCAGCAGTCACGCTCGCCATTACCGTACCCAGAGGTGACTGTTCAACAGACTCTGGCAGGCTGGCCTTCACTCGCTCTCCCGAATATTCCCTCACTTCCTCACTTATTCCATCTCTTTGTTTTGTCTCACTCCATGCGCCTTTCTTTGATCTCTCGTTCCCCGTTCTCTCTCACACTTTCTCTCATTACATTCCTCTCTCTCTTTCTCTCTTTCTAGGACTATCCACCTCTCTCTCTCTCTCTCTCTCTCTCTCTCTCTCTCTCTCTCTCTCTCCCCCAAGTTTCATGTTTCAAGTTTATAAAGTTAGACGTTTTCAAGAGCATTATCACCAGGGTCTCAACACACCCATCCTATAAAAACACATTACATAAATAAAGGTATATAGCCTACATGGGGTGTCACAGAAATATCAACATGGGTAATGGCAGTAGGGTGGGAGAACTGCTACAGGCAATCGTATGCAGTTCTAAAACGGTGGGTCTTGAGGTTAGATTTAACAGAGCTAACAGTCTCTGACCCCCTAACATGACCCCCTAACATGACCCCCTAACAACAGGCTATTCCACAGAGGTGGTGCACAATAAGAAACGGCCCTGCCTCCAGCTGTTAGGGTTAGGGTTAGGGTTAGGGTTAGGGGTTAGGGTTAGGGGTTAGGGTTCTTTTTGATGTGGGGGCTAGCTTATATTGAGCTAGACTATCGTTTCGTGGTGCGCCACTTCCATTCAGGTTTTCTCAGTGCCTGCTTTAGGACACACGTTTGTTGAGTATACCAGGGTGCTAGCTTCTTCTAGCTTCTTCTGGCAGATTGTTTTACTCGAGAGGGGCAACAGTACCCAGAGTGTTTCTTAGTAACAACTTAAATCCCTCTCTCTCTCCAGACTCTCCTAGCTTGGTCCCTCTGTCTCTCCCTCCTCTCTCGCTCCCTCTTGCAATGGAACCAGTAATAGTCCCAGAAGTGCAAACCCTGCCCATCTGGTACTGCAGGCAGGCTCATTTAAACACTCAAACTATTTCAAATCATTTTCAACCAAAGTGTGTGTGTGTGTGTGTGTGTGTGTGTGTGTGTGTGCGTGCGTACATGCGTGCATGCGTGTGTGTGCGTGCGTGTGTGTGTGTGTGCATGTGCATGCCTGTGTGCGTGTGTGTGTGTGCGTGTGCGCGTGTGCGTGTGCGTGTGTGTGCGCGCGTGTGCGCGTGTGTGTGAGTGTGAGTGTGCGTGCATGTTTGTGCCTCCGTCCGAGTGTGCGTCAGCTAAATGGCATATATCAGTATCAGTAGTGTGTGTGTGTGTGTGTGTGTGTGTGTGTGTGTGTGTGTGTGTGTGTGTGTGTGTGTGTGCGCGCCTGCATGCCTGTTTGTGTCTGAGTCGCATGGCGACAAGGAGACAGCCGACCCTTCATCCCCTCCCAAGGCTACGCCTCACCACCACGTAATGTGATTAGCCTAATCTAGTTAGCCTAAAACAATGAATGGAGCTATGCAGGGCTGCCATCGCTGGCATAGCTGTCTCACAGGAGGGAGGAGCCGGTCTGGCATCACTACATGGGATTATAGGATGGTCCATGCCCAGGCTCAGTCTGTCACCTGTTTGTCTGCAGTGTGTGTGTGTGTGTGTGTGTGTGTGTGTGTGTGTGTGTGTGTGTGTGTGTGTGTGTGCGTGCGTGCGTGTGCGTGTGTGTGTGTGCGGGTGTGTTTGGGTGTGTGTGGGAGTGTGGAGCAGGTGTGAGTGTACGAGAAAGCTAATTATAATCCCTACCGTATGTGTTTTGACAATAAGCATTGCATTTGTATTCAGTCAAAGTGTCTCTCTGTGAGAAGCATAGGTCTAACACTCACTGTAAATGGCTGCCATTGGAAACAAAGGCTATTGCACAAAGGATGTTCGGGGAACACGGGGTGTCTAACTCGAGAAAACAACCCACACCACAGTCAGCCGTCGTAGAGGTTCTGTCTTGTACCACAGCTCAAGTTTCAAGTTTCAAGTTTATTTGTCAATACATCGTAATGACAAATCAGCTTTGTCTTGTACCACAGAAATTGTCCTCAGGTGATGTACTATTTCTGGCCTCAGGGTTGAATGAGGGTTATTCTGGTTACTGGGTTTGTATTCTGAGAAACTGATTCTTGAAAATACTATAAAACAGTCCTATATTTTCAAATGTTTTTACACAAACATACTGTTGTACTAACTCCTTACTCTTAATAGCCTTCATTCAACTGTTGCCTGCTTATTGATACAGAACATACATACTGTAGAGATGTTTCAGTGTTTCAAATCAAGCCTTTATCTTGATATACCACTTTGGGGGGAGATCCAGATTACTTCATAGCATTCTAGGCTGTGGAGGAAAAATAATCTTTTTCTGTTCGTGTTCATTTTCTGGAAAACTCTTCACTGGTCAATGATAGAGATCCAAAACAAATGTATGCTCGTACTTAGTTGACTAATGTAGATAAGCTAAGCAAAGAACTTGAATATGATTTACATGAGCCATGATCGTGCAACTCAATATGTTGGATTCCAACCAAATTCCCTCCACAATCTGGGGGGGTTCCATTTGAACCTGCCCCCTCTGAGGAATAGCAGTGTTACCATAACTGCTCCAGTATCTGGCTCTGCTAGGCCACCTAGTCTGTCTGTTTACATTGTTGCTGTATGTGTTCCTGGGGCCCTGAAAGGCTCTCGTTCTTAGAGATCAGACCCTGCCTGACAGATTTTAAGTTTCAACATGACGACATTTGTGTTATCGTGTATAAACAAAGTGAACATGTAAATATGCACCAAAGAAGAGCAACAACATAGCACACACACACAGACACACACACACACACACACACACACACACACACACACACACACACAATAGACAACGTGTCTCAATCTCAGTTTATTCAGTCCTGCCTTTGACCTTCCCCCGAGACTTCCTTTGACCCCCAAAACACGGAGATCTTGTGTTCTCCTCCTTCCCATTCCCCACCAAGTCCCAACCCAGCCAACAGGAGGGAGGAGAGCCCAGTCCAGAAAAAAAACACTTTGGTAATACCTCACCCTCACCCTCCTCAGCCTTCCATGTTTCACGTTCCACTGCTTCGCTTTTTTATATTTTTCCCACTCTTTCTTGGGGTGGGGGTGGGGGTGGGGGTGGGGGTGGTGTGTGTGGGGGTGGGGGTGGGGTTGGTGGGGGTGTGTGTGTGTGTGTGTGTGTGTGTGTGTGTGTGTGTGTGTGTGTGTGTGTGTGTGTGTGTGTGTGTGAGCCCCAGCGATCTCTTTTATGAAACCAAACAAACAAGCTTCCCTCAGCGGCCAGCCTCTTTTGTTTACCCCCAACGACGACCGAAATAAACGGACGCAAACAATATAGAGAAGCTCCCTTTGTGGGTCTAATTGTTTCCGTTCATTAGGAAAGTGGCGGCACTCATACTTTGTTGATTGTTTGGGGGTGGGGGGGGGGGGGGGGGGGAGGGTGGAGGGGACTCTGGGAGATCGGGGCGACAGGGATTCAGCCCGAAAGGGGGAGAGGGGATAGTGTCAGAGGGGTGTTGGGGTGAGGGGCTGTGGGTTGTCATGGGTGTATGTTCACAAGAGACGGTTCCCTTTTTTTTTTTCAAAGTGCTGCCAACCATGCGAAAATGCCCTTGGCCCTTGGTTTGCCTCTCTCTCTCTCTCTCTCTCTCTCTCTCTCTCGCTCGCTCTCTCTCTCATTCTCTCTCATCCAGACGGCTCAAACAAGCACCCTAACACCCCTAACGGGGGAAAAAGCCTAGTGTGCACAACACACACACACACACACACACACACACACACACACACACACACACACACACACACACACACACACACACACACACACACACACAGCCCCCTGGCTGAGACACTAAGCTTCTGGGAACAGGTCCCCCCTGTCTCCCTACCCCCTACCACAAACACACACATGCACACACACACACACACACACACACAAAGGCTTTTCTCTGATTGATTGGAGGGGCCTTAAATACGGAAAAACGTATTTAAAAAAAAAACTATCAGAGGCTTGAGTACTCAAAATCCACATACACATTTTCACATGTTCCGCCACCTAGCCTTGATGGCAGTTAACCTTTCGGCCCTTTTACTTTGCTTTGGCTGACTGAGTGAGTGACACACACACGTTCAGGTTCAGGCAAGATACTTCAAGGAGGTATGTGATACGTTTTTGGCATCCCACCCACCACCCACCACCCCAGCGTTCACCTGCAGGTTGGTTCTGTTTTTACCTACGGGGGGTTTGAAGTTTATCGGCTCCACACTACCTTTATTATTTGTATATAATGTTGTTTAATTTCAAACGGGGAGCTATATCAGAGCGGAACCATCCATTTACGCCAAACCTAATGTATTACCATTTTCATTAAACTTATATTTACATCAAATGACGTAAGTGTCCTGACTGAATTAAGCATTTCAATGTCAGTCATTTCAAGCATTTCATCCACAAAATGCACACTGACAAGCAGTTGAAGACGGGCAATTATTGGTTTCTTGATGCCACCCAAAATAGATTCAGAACTGAGGTTTCGATCACATGCTTTAAAACCCTGGTGCTGAAACTAAGGCTTGGGTTACTTACAAATGTACATTAGAGCAGTGGATCTGTATAGCAATACACACACACACACACACACACACACACACACACACACACACACACACACGCACACGCACACGCACACAATTGCTGAGCCTTAATGGCTGCCACGCACTGAGGCCCTCACAGGACTGCTTTTCCAGCTACAAGAAACGTTCCTGCTGGATAAGGCAACCCCTGGAAGCTGTTTTCCTCCTTGACATTAAAAGCACTCTGTTCCCTGGCTCCCCAGCTCACACACACACACACACACACACACACACACTCACTCACTCCTGTCTAGATTGGGGCAGATGTACAACAGAGCAGTGGACCAGTACAGCAATACACACACACACACACACACACACACACAAAGGTCTGCAGATTTAAATCAGAGCAGTGGAGACGTTTCTCCCAGCTTAATAATTTACAAGTCTATATTTCCCTGCTGTATATTCACCACAAGGGCACACACACACACACACACACACACACACACACACACACACACACACACACACACACACACACACACACACACACACACACACACACACACACATAACCATGTGGTTGAGATCCAAGAGTAGGCAAGAGTTTGTAAAAATGCACTCAAGACTGGGTAATAGACAGTTTCGAAAGTCACTTACGGAACATGGTGCCACTGACGACTTATTTGCCACTCTGGTTCAACAAACCTGCTGTGCGCTGCATCTCTGTAGCCCTCCGACTGACCAAACTCAATTACATTATTCATTTCATTCCGGGGGGGAAAGACTTACCATATTATTATCGGCTGCCCACTCACTCTATGAATGTGGCAGAGTGATCTATCCCTAGAGCCGAATGCAAAACGCATTAAGAAAATAAACTAAAATGCTTTCAGAGAGTGGCCTGTAACCAGGCTCGGATGTGTGTGAACACGTGTAAACATTTTGGTTGCCCCTGGTGGGTGTGTGTCTGTGTGAAGGATCTTTTTTTTTTTTTTTTTAAACGGAGTCTGCTGAATCAATTTTTCGGCATACATTGCCTGTTTGTCAAGATTGTGTGTGTCTGTGTCTATGTGTGTGTCTGTGTGGGTCTGTGTGGGTCTGTGTCTGTGTCTGTGTCTGTGTCTGTGTCTGTGTCTGTGTCTGTCTGTGTGAGGACAGAAAGGTGAGATTTCCTGAGGCTGTGGTGGAGTGAGGGAGACGTAACGTCACAAAAGTGCACAGTCAGACCTGCTCAAGCCGTCCCGTTCTCCAGAGCAGCTTACCAAGTCTGACATCATGGCCCTGTTCCAATCATTTTAAAATGCATCCTTTCTTCCTCCCTTCCTTGCATCTTTCCTTTCTCCTTCCTCTCTTCCTCCTCAGACCTCTCCACCCCCCTAACACCCTACGTTACCAGGAACAAAATAAATGAAATACATAAATACAAATTCTTCCTTTCTCTAGCACTGTAAGTGCCGATGGCACTTGTTCTTATCAAAGTTGATTCACTTATATGACAAATGTACTTATTGTCAGACGCTTTGGATAAAAACCCTAACCCTAACCCTAACTGTAACCCTAACCCTAACCCTAACTCTAACCCTAACCCTAACCCTAACCCTAACTCCAACCCTAACCCTAACTCCAACCCTAACTCCAACCCTAACCCTAACCCTAACTCCAACCCTAACCCTAACTCTAACCCTAACCCTAACCCTAACCCTAACTCCAACCCTAACCCTAACTCCAACCCTGACCCTAACCCTAACCCTAACTCTAACCCTAACTCTAACCCTAACCCTAACTCCAACCCTAACTCCAACCCTAACCCTAACTCTAACCCTAACTCTAACTCCAACCCTAACCCTAACCCTAACCCTAACCCTAACCCTAACTCCAACCCTAACCCTAACCCTAACCCTAACCCTAACCCTAACTCAGAGGGTCTCAGACAGTGTACGTCTATCAGCTCAGGCTCTGGTCACTAGTGAGAACCCCAACTGAGATAATAACCCACTTAACACAGCGTCCTTCTGATGGGACACCATGTGTGTTGGTGGGACCTTAACGAGAACACAGTGGGATCACTGAGGCATGTCCCCATCTGCTCTTATGGGAAGTGTGTGTGTGTGTGTGTGTGTGTGTGTGTGTGTGTGTGTGTGTGTGTGCGTCTGTGTGTGTGTGTGTGTGTGTGTGTGTGTGTGTGTGTCCTCTCTAGCAGTACAGTCCTCCCACCCACAAGCCTTCCACGCATGTTTTCTCCTACAAGGCTGCTATTCTTCCTGCTGGCCTTTGACCTCTCCCCTCTCCTTCCACTCTGGGGGCGACCCCACCTCCACATAGATACCCCTCAACCCCCCCCCCCCCCCCCCCACACCCCCTCTGTCTCCCTCTTTCTTTACCCCTCTTTTGCCCTTCATTTCAGGCACTTTAATAACATATACATATGTTCAGTATAACTCTGTACTCTGATGATGGTCCTCCATGGCTCAGTTGGTAGAGCATGGTGCTAACAACGCTTAGGTTGTGGGTTCGATTCCTGCTGGGACTATGTATACTGAAATGTATGCACTCACTGCAATGTAAGTCGCTTTGGATAAAAATGTCAGCTAAATGGCGTATATTATGATGAAAATGGAAAAACATAGGAGGGGTAAAACTGAATCATGTAAGTAAGGCACCTTTTTTGAGGCATCTGCTATGCAATGAAATTATTGAATTATTCATACTACCAAACATGGGAGTGGGCAGCAGGGCAAGGTTCAGAGGACGAGGAAGATAAACTCCACTCTGCATACAACAACAAGACGAGGAGGATGTGTGTCTGCTGGCCCCCGTCCCAACAGCTCAAAAGCCCTGGATAGATGTTCACCATCGATTCCCATGTTTCAAACAATGTCTCCCAAAAAAATACTCTGAACAGCCTGTTTCTAATTAGTCACTCTCTGCACAAGTCCAAACAATGTTCAGAGGATCGACATTGACCAAAAGTTTTGATTACTGGCATCCAGGCAACCCAGCCAAAGAGACCATTTCTTATGACTAATGTTTTCTCAGCGCCGGGTCTCCAAGGATCAACTCGTTCCCCACAATGCCGATTTCACAAACCGCAACGTGCCTCTCATGACAAGTTTGTTCCCCCAAACCCCTCAGACTGCCTTCCACCCTAAACACATGATGCATACTGTATGTAAACCCTTCAAACTTACACCACTTTCAATCACATCCCTTAAATTGTTGATATTAATACGTTATATTTTCTGTTAAAAGGTTTTTAGGTAAACAATTCAAAGACGGTAAACAAAGGAAAGCAAAACATACATGTAGAAAAGTATTCATGTTTGTGCAGAAAGTGTTTGAGCGTATAAGAATTATTATATGAGTTAAATTATGGGTGGAATTTCAGATTAAGCAAGACCTTCATAGATGGATGGTCCCCTCATCGATGATTGGCAGGACTGATACCATAAGAATTAACTTACTTCCCAGGTTTTTGTTTCTTTTTTAGACATTGTCTCTTTTTATTAAAACAAGCACCTTTAGGAATTGGGACAGCTTGTTCAATAGTTTACTGTGGGATGGGGAAAAAGGCGAAGGTGAAATTGAAAACTTTCAAACTTGTTCTAAAATCATAATGGAATGGTGTTCATAGAGATACTGTATGCAAAGGTTGCTGAATATGAATCTTACAATACTTCTGTCTATGTGCTTGTGAGCACTAATTGTTAGTGGCTGAAATTATACAAAAATCATGTCAGAGTTATGGCTGGGGTTAGGGTTGGGTCAAGGGTCAGTGCCAGGGTAAATGTCATAGCTAGGAGGAGTGCTGAGGGTGGGGTACATTGGGGATCAGGGTTAAAGGACTTGGCATCCTAGTTGGCATCAAAGTTGAACTGCAGATAAACGGTTGAAAAAAGGAATTGTGGCACACAATAATTCTGCTCCCACTCTTCATATGAAGGGAGGAATGTGACCTCTCCTTCTCTTCTCCTCTCCTCTCGTTCCCTCCACCTACAGGCCTCAGAATGGACGGTCAGTCACCTGCTTTCCATTTGGAGAGAAATGCACCTCGGGCATTCTAACCTCTCCTTCCCTCCCTCTTCCCCCTGTCCTCTTCTCAACATGCATTTTATCTCAGCGAAGTGGATCCCAGGGAGGAAATTACTCAGTCATCCAGAAGAGAAGAGAGAACCCCCCCCCCCCTTTTTTTTTTTCACAGACCATCAGCGGCACTGAGGGATATACTTTAGATGGGGAGCGAGAGAGGGAGAGAGGGGGAGAGACACAGAGGGAGAAAGCTAGAGAGAGAGAGAAAGAGGGAGAGAGAGAGGGTGAGACCTCTACAATGCCAGCAGTAGCCTCAGATGCACTCTTTCACTTCATTGACTCTTCCCTCTCTCCAAATTGCTTTTCCCTAAATGTACTGTAGCATCAGCTCTGTGAACTGAATGCATTTGCAGGTGTTCCAAGAAAATGCAGGTACTGCTGTAAATCTACTATTAGCTAACTGTTGCTACTGAGTCAAGTAATATACAAATTCTAGTTTTATCAAACCAGGTCTCTAAAAGAGTGTAACTCCTCTGACCTGGAGTGGTGCGTAATGCACTGCAAAAAGTCCCATTTAGCCACATTCCACAAGGATAAAAAGATGTGATTAAATTGTGAGAGTAACTTCATTACACTATTAAAATGGTATGTCATGGCATACATTCATAAAAGAGTTGTTTGACTCCATATCGCTAAATAAGTCCTGAATCTACTTGGCTTAGATGCTTGTTTTGCAAGAAGCAAAACAAGGATTTCTTACAGAGGCTGTTGCGAAGACGCAGAAAATCAACATAGATGTCGCAGATTGAGCAACTCTGGGGTCAACACAGTTCATCATCAGAAATGTGGTGTATGGTAAGTAAAGACAGCATGCATGCGTTCACCATTGCTCTGAGTTGGCTTGATGACGGACATTTGATGAGGCTTCGCAACTACAAAAAACAATGTTTCGAAACTGAGACAGACCTCTAAGTGTGCTGGTGGAGTGTGATGGTGGCGGTAATATACTGTATTAAATGTGATGGTGGCGGTAATATACTGTATTAAATGTGATGGTGGCGGTAATATACTGTATTAAATGTGATGGTGGCGGTAATATACTGTATTAAATGGCATGATGCTACACAATGAATCATAAAATGCACGTTCTGTATGCCTGCCTCCAGTGGGGCTTGGGCTCGTTTTGATGACACCAAAAGTTGACCGAGCCCGTCATTAATTAATTAATGGAGGAATCAGTATGTCCATGTTGATGTTACAGCATGGCCCAGAGTTTTACTGTGCCATGTTTTACTGGTTAAAGGTGTCCACAAGCAAGTCAGACACAGGGGCCTTATAGACACAAGGGATACAAACTGAGGCCCCTGATTTCGCAGTCCATTCGTTCTGTGGTCCCCCCCCCCCCCGCCACCCTAACCCTAACCCAACACTGGGGGGTCCACAAAAGGGTACCTGCTGGCTTTGAAAGCATAATGGCTACCAGGGCTCCACACCTGCACAAGAGTCAGGGTTGGGGTAAATGCCGGGGGTAGGGGTTGGGGTAAATGCCGGGGGTAGGGGTTGGGGTAAATGCAGAGGCCCACACTTCCTGCCCAGTGACCCCAGACCTCTTGGCTTAGGGCCAACCGACCCTGTCACCTGCAGGGCTTTACTCACCGCCACTCTTACAGTCTACAGACCAGCAACAGGCGATTGAGTCTGATCTTTTTTTCAGTACTTTAGGTGAAAAAGAATTCTCGGATAAAAAAGAAGAAAAAAAAAATTCTAGGTGAATTCCGGAAGGTAAAGATTTCCATGATTGGAAACACATTTCGAAATAAATGTTTCGAAGCACGTATTCCTACGAGAAGCAGCACATTGGCCAATCGAGTCCCGAGCCAAACACGAGCTTGAAGCGTCTCCTTATATAGCGACGCCTACCTGTTTTAGTGAGAGGGCGCCAAGAGGGCCGGGCTCGTCTGGTTGAGCTCAATATGACGTCTGATCCTGCGCTCAGCTCTAGACATCAGGCTGCACACTCAAACTTCCAGGCAGACTGGTGGGGCTTCAAACCTTCAGAGAATTCCGCAACACCTCATAAACAGCTAATTTTGGTCAATTACATGCCTTCACCTGACTGCGCTCCCTAAAGGAAGACCAAAACTATTTGAAAGCAGTGTTATTGATTGTAATACAATCCCAGTCCTGGTCCCAAAGCCAAAAGTTCCAAATGCTGTTTGTTTATTTGGAGAGTGATTGATGCAAGTGTGCCAAAGTTGTCTGATGGATCAAGTTCTTGAACTCGTGGCTTCCCAGCGAGACTAAACAACTACACCAGAGTAAAAAAAAGGGAGCAGGGAAAAGCTTAGAACGTTAAAGCCGTGACATGAACATCCAAACAAAGGCCCATAAGCCCTTGAAGTTTTGAAACTCGGCCAAGGCTCAAATCAACTCTTGACGAGTGACGTGAACCACCTATTTAAAGTAGATTACAGCACGCTCTACCTCTAGGGCTGTCAGTACTCCTCAAATACACACACACACACACACACACACACACACACACACACACACACACACACACGCACATTATTAGTATGCATCTGGATTGTTTTTTGTAGCAGCTTGTCATGTGGGTACTCTACATCATACGCCTTCCACAGTTGGCTCGAAACACACACACACACACACACACACACACACACACACACACACAATAAAATGCATGGAATTACTACCCTAACTAAGTCAATATTGACTACCATGAATGTATTGTGGAAGATGAATGTTCTAACAGTGCATTGCCTTCCCATAATCCCTCCACCCCACCCCATATGTGAATAGTCTATGTATCCATGTAGGCATGTCTGTTGTTCTACATCATGTATTTAAATCTTAACCATTCACAATGTTCTTCCCTGCTGACCACGGCACGACAGAGGTAAAGAAAGGGGGAGAGGGCAAGGGGAGTTTTAGGGCCCATGTGGCCAGCCATGCATGCAGAAAGCTGTCTCTTTAGGGAATTAAGGGGGGGGGGGGGGGGGTGTATACAAAGCTCCACGACTCCCATAAATCACCTGAGTTAAAAGCCCTTTTATGAAATGATTGGGGTGGCGGTATTCCCTTCACAACACGATTGAGCTTTTCCACTATTTTAGCCACTCAAGCATCACCTCGTGGGCAGCGGGAACCACACACAGAGTCCAGCTCTGAGGTAAAGCATGTGTCCCATTCAACGGACTCAGGGATGATGAAATGGGAGGAGGCACGCCGGAAAGGGATTGCATGGCAAATCCATTATGGCTGCAAAACATCGGGGCAACACAAAGCCAGATGTTACAATTCCAGAAATTAAGCCGTATTTCAAAGGGGCCCCACATGTGGGCCCCACATTTGGACTCAAATCTGAGGTAATCCCAGGAACTGAGGGAAGAAGAGAATCGAACCAGGACAAAGTGAGTGAAAGAGAAAGAGGAGAGAGGATTGAGCGAAAATAGATACAGAGAAAGAAGGAGATGCTGTGATCTGAGATGATGTACTGTTGGTCACAAGTAGTGTCGTGTTTGCTTCACCACAATACCCTGAAGAAAACCACCAAACAACAGTAAAACTGAAGAGAGAATGGACAGCAGACTGTCATCCTGCAAACATTTGCACTAACAAGGCAACGCATAATCTTGTGTTTTGCAGATTGGGCAGATTCCTGTCGAGCTGCACAAACATAACTATTTTCTCATCAATGGAAATGTGTCACTCCATGTGGTTATCGTGACGTCAATCTCACACCCTTTCTCCACTATTTTGTCTTGCGCGTATTCTCCGCTATTTTGCTGGGCTCTTCTGTCGCATGTATGAAAAGCTGTTCAGATTAGAGCTAACTTTTCACTGGTGTCACAGTGCGTCTTGTATTCATGTTAAAATGGTGAATTAAACGGTTGCAGCACACACTCTGCATGTGTTATGACGAGAGGAGCGAAACAGAGGTTTTGACAGTGTAGTCAAATTCTATATCACGGCCTGGATCATACCGGTAATAACAAAAAAAAAACACTATACCGCCCAGCCCTAGCATGACATATGGCAAAAACTAGGCTGTAAGATGTCCTTCATTGTCTTGTGCATTTCCAACACAGGTTTTGCACATTGCACGCATTGTGAAAGGAGACCCTATAAGCCACATGTCGGCTCCAGATTGATTCAGTGCGGGCTAATGGGCATTGATCACTCTATTAAGCTCTTTGACCTTTTCTGACAACTTGAAGGTTTAGCCAAGGGTCAATATTTGTTTTGGCTGATGGTCAGGGTGGCAGTCTCTGAAATGTTTTTGCAACAAGAACACGAGCACCTCCTTAGATCAGGCTCTTTGCCACAAGCAACACCTCTAAAGCCGTGTTGGTAGGAGAGGCTATCACTGCACTGGTAGAAATCTGACTGTGAACTTCACAATAACCTTTTTAACACGTACTCTCTTTCCGTCCCCTGGAAGGATTCTTCCTAAAAATACCCCTCGCTGACGAAATTATGTTTCTTGGCATATGCTCATGCCTTTTAGAGGACATCTGATTTGTTTCGCATTGGCCTTTTCTGAGAAAACATCAGAGAAAACCGAGCCCGAAGCCTTTTCGGATCTCATCAATTATTCAGGTCGTTCTTAGATTGCCGTTCAGGTTTTGAATGTTGCCTCTTCCCGGGTTCCTTTCGTATCATCTTATGTCATCCCCTGCTCACATTTGCCCTTCCACTTGGCGAAAGTGTCTGCTGTTCATTTCCTGTGTCCCGACTGTCATTTCCTCTTTCTCCTGGAGCCATTTTCTTTCTGTAAGCTGGAAAATCTCCATTCATCCAAGACAGCCCAGACTTTTTGGGAGAGAATCCTTCTTTTTTTTGGCTTGGCGAGCAGATAGAAGAAGTCTGGCTCGTTGAGGGGGTCTGGTCCCTGCATATCTCCTCTCTCCCATAACGGGATCTGCAGCTGGAAACACATCTCTCATGATTGTGGGTCTCACTCCTGACAAGCAGGGTTCCCCAGCCTCCTCAGTCTACTCTACTATTCAATAATACCTGCATTGTGGTCTTTCAGCAGTAGCACATACTGTACATTTAAGTGTACAATATATCTTCATTCATCTCATCGATTTCTAGGGTTATTGTCACACTCATCCATGTAATTATCACAGGTGCAGAGTTCAACATGATGTCAAATGGGAAGGAAAGGAATACCACAGTGCTCTTGCAATCTAAGAGTAACGTTATGACCTCTTTGGCTCTACCTTTAGACCCTTAGTCAAATGAACTTTAGAATGGCTTGGGGTATGGTGAAATACCCGGTCGATTCCTGCTAAAAGACTTCCAGGTTTTAGAATAAGACAAGTGTGTGTGTGTGTGTGTGTGTGTGTGTGTGTGTGTGTGTGTGTGTGTGTGTGTGTGTGTGTGTGTGTGTGTGTGTGTGTGTGTGCGTGTGCTTGTGCATGTGCGTATGTGTGTGTGTGTGTGTGTGTGTGTGTGTGAGTGTGCAAGAACAAGGCTAAGGTAGGTTTGACTGAAGCCAGCCCTTAAGTAAGTCACATGGTAATAAGCAGTCAATCAGTGATTCTGAGCTTAGCTGGGAGGGCTTTGGAATCCTTTTACAACCCCCCCCCCCCCCCCACACACACACACACACCCCCCACCCCCCACCCCGTAAGAAAGAATGCTAATTAACTGATCAAGAGGTCAGTAAGATTATCAAGTCCCACAATTTCTCCAGAACCCCAGCTTTCCAATGGCAGTCATAGAAAAAAAAAGGGTGCATCTCAATAGTTCAACAAGACTCCCTCTCCTCCTCTCTCCTCCTGCATCTGCACTGATCTGAAAGCAACGGTCGAGTGTAAGCAACAAGAAGGACATCCAGTCACTATCAGGACATTGCTGTCACGGGTCAAGTTCTTTCAAGAAAAGCCCGGATGAAAGGAAGGGGATGAGGAGAGGAAGCCGTTTGGGAATATTGAGATGCAGCCATAGTTTTCCGAACATGAGACACACCGCTTAGATCACTCAAGTCACACCCCTTGGAACACGTGGACATTTCTCAGGACACACACCCACCCACACACACACACATACCACTGGACACATGCTCAGACCACAACACAGCCCCAAGAGCACGCGCTCACACACCCCTCATAGAGAGCAACACACAGCAGATTAAATTATAGAGGAGGGGGCAGAAATAGCTTTGTGACTTGGCAAACTGAGCAAGAGAGATAGAGAGAGAGAGAGAGAGAGAGAGAGAGAGAGAGAGAGAGAGAGAGAGAGAGAGATAGAGAGAGAGAGAAGAGAGAGAGAGAGAGAGAGAGAGAGAGAGAGAGAGAAGAGAGAGAGAGAGAGAGATAGAGATAGAGAGAGAGAGAGAGAGAGAGAGATCCATTTATTTCCAAGTCAGTGTCAAAACAGACTGATCCAGCTTTTAGGGGGAAATGGTAGAGATGAAGGAAGGAATGGGTCCACTCCGAAATGGAGGGTCAGCACCAAACTCACTCTCTCTCTCTCTCTCTCTCTCTCTCTCTCTCTCTCTCTCTCTCTCTCTCTCTCTCTCTCTCCCTCTCTCTCTCTCTCTCTCTCTCTCTTCACTTCAGACCACCAGTGTGTCTCAGTGTCTCCTTCATCTCCCATCCTCGCCACTTCTTCTATCTCTCTTCGGCTGCGCAGACCACCCAACAGACCCCACTTCACTTGAATAGGTGGACCACCCCACAGTAGACCACCCCATAACCCTCTATGAAAGTGTGGCCCACTTAACTGTACCTGAATAGATGACTCACAAAAACGTCATCCTTACAGTGTATCATGCCAACTCTAACCCCCTCATAGGACAAACCTATGCACGCACACACATACAGCACTAATTCACTCCCACACACGCGTACGCGCACACACACACACACACACACACACACACACACACACACACGCACACACACACACAGATTCATCAGAGAGATTCATCAAACCATTTATTAATCTGTCCATGTTTTGGGGTGTTTGTGTTCCACTAACAGTACATCAACACACACACACACACACACACACACACACACACACACACACACACACACACACACACACACACACACACACACACACACACACACAGCTCACCCAGAACATGCAGGAGAGACAGACCCAGGTACGGGCTCGTCCGGCCAAGGCGGCCGGCAGACTGAGAGACACAGACGGCATGGTTCTTCCTCCTCCTCCTCCTCCTCAGGGGCTGACTCTGCTACTCCTACTCCGGGCCAGGTCCACACAGGAGGGATCTCCAGCACTGCAAATCCATGACATGCCAGGGATCGGCCAGGAGAGGAACCGCTCCAGCTCTCCTCCTCCTCCTCCTCCTCCTACTGCTCCTCTCACAATTACTTGCTTCCCTGCGCTCTCTCTCTCTCTCTCTCTCTCTCTCTCTCTCTCTCTCTCTCACTCTCTCTCTCTCTCACTCTCTCTTGCTCACTTGAATCTCACCTCCTCTCTCTCTCTCTCTCTCTCTGTCTCTCTCCTCCTTTCTCTGACTGTCTCTCCTGTCTGACTGTCTTCCTCTTCAACTTTGCCACTCCTCTCTTCTCTCGCTTTCTCCGACTGTCTTCTCTCATTTGGATCCCGGTGCCTCTCTCTCTCTCCCTCTCTCTCTCTCTCTCTCCCTCTCTCTCTCTCCCTCTCTCTCTCCACACTCTGTGTCTCTTTCCCTCCAGTGAGAAACTTTCACAAAGCTTTTTCGGGGGTCAGGCAACCTCTCTCCACAGGAGTGAAAGGGGGAGGTGTCTAGAAGTGTGGGGGGGGTCCGCTTATTCTCCATCTCTCCCCTCCTCTCTTAGCCCCTCCTCTTCCCCCGCCCCCTCTCATTCTCTCTCTTCATTCTTAATTTCATTCATTCCACGACCCCCCCACCCCCTCCCTCCCTCCCTCCCTCCCTCCCCACCTCCCTGTCTCTCCCATTCTCACCTCCCCCAATCTTCACTCTCCCCTTCACCATGCTGTTCGCTCATGTCTGCACAAACGTCGCTTTAATTATTCATTAGCTCCTTCTCTCTACCTCCCTCCCTCCCTCCTTCCTTCCCTCCCTCCCTCCCTCCCTCCACCCCCTATTTCCACTCTCCTGCTTGCTTCAGCTCTTGCTTCATCGCATGGTCATCCTCCCTCCCTCCCTCCCTCCCTGCGTCCCTCCCATCAAGCTCTTCGCTAAACCATCTGTGAATCTCTTCTGCTCCATGCTCTCTCAATCGGTTTGCTTCCTCCCCAGGAATTAAACCAGCCCCGTACCATCAAAGTGGCCACCTCGCAGTCCCCCACCACGCATGACCCCCCCTGCCACAGAGAAAGAGGCACAGCAGGGCTGGGAAGCAAAGCTGCTTCATTAAGTTCTCACCGGTCATCAATGGCTACGTTAGCCCCTGGCTCAAGTCTCTCCCTGGTGTGTCTTTCATTGCGCACGCACACACGCACGCAGGCATACACACACACACACACACACACACACACACACATACACACACACACACACACACACACACACACACACAGAAACATTTGTGCATGAAAGCCTCACACACACACACGCACGCACACACACACACACACACACACACACACAGAGCGGTGGTGAAAGTGGACTAATCCCCTGGTATTTCCTCCGCTCCACCCTCCAGAGATGAACCAGCTCAGGGGGGACAGTGTTAAAGAGTGGGAGACGGGCCCTCTTCTAATCCTCCACCGATACTCCACACACTCTCTGAGCCCAACATACTCCTCATGTGACCTGGGGGGGGATCTCTACAGAGCACCATCAATAGGTTTGGGGGCGCTAAGCTTTAGAAGAGAGCGGCATACCCTGGTCTTTGTGCTCATAGAAGAGAGTTGATGATTTCCGATGTGTATTTTATACATTATAAAGAGGTTGCGTAGACAAACGTGTTCTGCATTTTATTCGATGCACCGCAGGTTTTCAGAGCAGTGGTTCCAGATCTCTTGCAAGCGAACCTCTGTAAGGACTTGGGGATGAATCATGATTGCCCTCGGCGACAACACGAGAGTTGTAAAATCATTAGTGTCAACCTCTACAACCTCTTCAATTGTGACATGTATTATTTTGATCCCATTTCTGTGTTTTACTTACACTGGTCTTCTCTTTGATTGCATACACTCGATGACGATTGTCTGACATCTCAATTCCACTCTTCGATAAATTAAATGAGGAGTGGAAGGAAGGAATGCAGCCACAGTCTTTCAGTGAAATTACTTCTTCTCCTCCATCAGCCATGAAATCCAGTATTCTCACAATGCATTATGGGCAAGGAGGCTTGGGTTTAATCAACCCTTTTATGTGATGTGTGAGTTATGGTATAGCATGCACACACTGCCAGGATGCACTTTCACCCTGCGTCTCTTTCAGGAGAGGCCGAAACAATACAGCAAACAATATGCACCCACAAACCCCCTGCATTAGAGGAGATTGGGGTCATCATGACTGGGAGAGGGGTGATGCGAAGCCTGGAGCCAATGTTTTAGGACCGTACAATACAGGAGTTATTGAACCGTGCTCTAGAGCAACAGAATGATGCGTTTTGCAGACTAGTTTCTCTTTTGTCATTTCTATGTTTACTTTTGACCCTCAGAAAATCCTATGCCCTGTATGGCATACTGTAAAAAATAAGCACTGTATTGCGATATTGATTATATTCACAAGTCCATATCATGAGACTAATCCATACGGGTAAATACTTTTATACTGGTACCTTCCACTGATATCAGAGTTTGGTTTATTTCAGGGCACAAGTTTCAAGTTTCAAGTTTCAAGTTTCTAGTTTCTAGTTTCAAGTTTCAAGTTTATTTGTTACGTCTCATACACAAGTGCAGGGAGTGAAATTCTTGGGCTCGGTTTCTTGACAATGCAGCATACAAAATACAAATAATACAAATAATACAAATACGCAGTAGCACAAGATTGAAACACTGAGTCACGATGTGTTTGGATCTTCCAGTAGAGATTAGTTGTACTCATATAAAGCTAGGATGATCCCCTTCTCTTGTTTCTGTCTCTGATGCCAGGGTCACAGTTTGTGTATGGTGGTATCATCTTTCTGTTTGTCTACAATATGTCAAACACCAACCATGTGTAAAAAGGCTTGCGTAGTGTATTTTAAAACTACAACAATAAATAATTTTGTGAATAGAGAAATTTCAAACACTGAACAAATTCAAACTCAAATCCAAGTTGAAGTGCCAAGTCTTGAACCATGAAGATTGTGGGAATTCCCTCATATTGTCACAGGGGCTCCTGGGGACTGTGATTTAGAGCCAGGATGACACCCATGAAATGGTTAGCAATGTTTCTCGGGTGTGGCCCTTTGGGATCCTGGCTATGCCTGTGTTCTATGTTTGCCCTCCCAACTCGCTCTTAGAAAGAATATTCTGGAAGCTCAACTGATAATTGTTAACCTCAAATGTTGGCTTGAATTTCAATCTCTGAATCTCTCAATGTCTGATTTTATGTATCGTATATGTCCTTTGAATCATACATATTTATCGTAAGATATGCAAATAAATAATAAACTTTCATGTTTGAATAACAGACTCAGCAAACTCCCTCACAATAGGTTTGTTCCCACTCTGAACGAACATTGCTCCTGTCAGGTGAAAGTCCCCACAGCACCACCTGATGGACATGTTATGCACACACTCCCAACGCCACAGAAAAAGCACAATGGATCCCAAAAACAGGACCAGAATAAACAACAGTCTTACTAAAATGGAGAAAGGGATGAAGGACAAGAAGAGATGTTATTTTTAATTTACGTTATTTAACACGAGACAGTGTGAGAATTGACATAACAAATCATAAAAGGAACTAGTGCAGTTTTAAGTTTGCATGCACACATGACTGCACACACACACACACACACACACACACACACACACACACACACACACACACACACACATGCGCGCAGGAAATTATTAGAGATCATGACACAAAGAGAGCAACCCCCCCTGTGCCTTGTATAAGGTCCTTTTATAAGGTCCTCTGTGGCTCAGTTGGTAGAGCATGTCGCAACGCAACGCTTAGGTTGTGGGTTTGATTCCTGCTGGGACCATATATACTGAAAAATGTATGCACTCACTGCAATGTAAGTCGCTTTTGATAAAAGTGTCAGCTAAATGGCATAAATTATTATTATAAGGAAGGGCTGCAGACAAAGCTATCAGCAGGATGGGCAAGATTACAGCCTTTATCCCTCCAGATCACCGCACAGTCCCCAGCCTGCTGAATAGGATGGAGAACATGTCATCAGCTGTGACAGTATCAGACATCGTCACAACATGGCAGAAGGGGAGAAGGGGAAATCACCCTGCTGTGTGTGTGTGTGTGTGCGTGTGTGTGTACATGCGTGTGTGTGTGTGCGTGCATGCGTGTGTGTGTGTGTGTGTGTGTGTGTGTGTGCGTGCGTGTGCGTGCATGCATGTGTGTGTGTATATACGAGTGTAAGTGTAAGTGCATGCAAGAGGGAGGTAGAAAAAGCATATTTATTGCCGGATAATCAAATCTATCACAGCCTTGCATCAGTATGTATATGACCTTTAGCTCTGCTTGGCTTGAAAGTCAACCCGGGGTCTGAGAGATTGGTCTGGTACAAGAGAATAACAGTCTGTCAGACTGGATGTACCGCCAGTGGAACACAAACACTATAATAATAACATGGACAGATTAATAGATGGTTTGATGAATCTCTCTGATGAATCTGTGTGTGTGTGTGTGTGTGTGTGTGTGTGTGTGTGTGTGTCTGTGTCTGTGTGTGTGTGTGTGTGTGTGTCTAGGAATGGGACATGGAAACACACAGGGCATGCAGTAGGAAATGTTCCCTCATTGCTGATTGCACTTCAAAGACCTACTGTAGAAAAGTACTGTATGTCCATTTTATCGAAGTGTGTGTGTGTGTGTGTGTGTGTGTGTGTGTGTGTGTCTGTGTCTGTGTGCGTGTGTATGTATGTGTGTGTGTGTCTGTGTGCGTGTCTATGTATGTGTGTGTGTGTGTGTGTGTGTGTGTGTATGTGCGTGCGTGCGTGTGAGAAAAAGAGAGAGAGAAAGACTATTTGTGTGTATACGTTTGTGAGCATGTGTGTGCTTATACAGTATGTGTGCAAATATGTCTGTGTGCATGTGCTTGCGCGTACATGAGTGCGTGCGTGTGTGTGTGTGGTGTGTGTGTGTGTGTGTGTGTGTGTGTGTGTGTGTGTGTGTGTGTGTGTGTGTGTGTGTGTATGAGCTAGCACATGTAGGCGCATTAAAACTACGAAGGGGCGTTCCTCCACCAGGCCTCCTCTTGGCTCAGGTCTGGACTCGGCTCGATGGGGGTGAGATCACTTGTTGACAGATAGAGGAAGTCCCCCCCCCCTCCCCCCCTCCACTCCCTTTCCTCCCCCCTCCCGCCAGGTCCACCTCCCGACCCCCATCTGTGGAACAACAATACAGACACACCCTCCCTGGGCTCGGGGCTCACGTGTGCAAGCACGTTTTACTCCCCCGTGGCTCCTGAGGAGGAGGGGCGGCAGCAGGCAGAGCAGGAGCCTCGGAGCCAGACTTCTCTCTCCAGAACAGACTGACATCAGAACCCCCGAGAATAACAGTCATAATGGCCTAGCCCCAACCCTGTTAGTCCAGCAGGTCACAACACGGACTGGGGTGACTTTAGAATCTGAACGGAGATGCACACGTATGTTTTTTTGTCAGACACGGATACTGTACAGTACGTGGGTGTAAAAGGTGGGCATGGAAATAGGAATAGGCGACATAATAACATCTGACACCAAATCTTTCCACCTAACTCAGCTTCTGTTCCATGCTCATAAAACCTCCTTGACCTTCAGTCCTACTCCACAACCAAAACATCTCCCATGCCGACTCAAAAGCTGACCCTCCGACTCCGATTAAAACCCCACTGGGCAGCCGACAACACAGACCACCCTGTTCTTCCTTTGCCTCAGTGCAAGCTAGATACAGAAGACCTTAACTCTCCCAGCGGCCATTCTGTCACTCTGGACCTGTCACCAGAAATGGCCGCTTCCACAATGCTTCCACAAATGTTGCTTCCTGCCGAGACAACATTGGTATTTTTGTGCCACCTCTAGGAGATACAGTGGCCTGCATAAGTCATGTGACAGTGAAGCATCGTTCTCTTCTTTTGGCTCTACACTCCAAAAGTTAGAATTTGAGGACAGGTCTCTAACAATGAGTGGTTTTAAACCCAGGGAAATCCACAGTCAGGAAATCTCCTCAATTATCGTAAACATTATCGTTCATTAATTCCTCACATAGGATAGGTCGAAAACACAGCATCTGCAGATAGGGCCTCAAGATAAGGTCTTTTGCGTTTGCATCATTGGGAGTGATTTGATCAAACGACAAGAAGGCAAGGTAATTTGGAAGGTTTTCATTGCTACCTCAAAATCAGATGAGGGGGATTACAATATAGTCCATTGCTCAGACCTGTCATACTGTCATCAGTGCAGCACTCGATGTATCTTATTGGGACCATATGGGAGGAAATAGACAAAAGTAAAATTAAATTGCAGTTTTTTAAGTGCAGCTGCACCAATGACAAAGCCTCAAGTACAGTATGGCCTCCTCCCACCTCCCTGCCACTGTCTGCCCAGGTGTAAACACACAACTGTATTGCTAAAGCTAATTTAAGGATTCATTATTTACCTGTCCTTTTTATCCAGGTCAGTACAAATTAAGAAATAAGAGAAAGCCACTTTAGACAACCATTGATCTCAATGACGTCAGGTCCTTTATATGAGTGTATTTATCCTTGGCCAAGGCCAATACTTCAGTTGCTCCACGACAACCCATTTAGACAAACTACATCTGCAACAGCAACAGGGATGTAAACAAATGTCAGATAATTCCCATTTTCCAAACAGAGCCGGGTACGTCTGAAGTAAATGTTCGCTAACTGAAGTGAACATCGACTCAATATATTCTCTCAGGCAGAGTAAAAGGGACAAAAAGGTTCAATTTACCAAATGGGAGCTCTGATATTAATTTGATCCTTTGGGGCTGTGCAGAACCCGACGGCTCGCTCTGAGTTTAAGAGCCATGGGGACATTAGTGAAATGAGAGGGAAAGTGCTCAGTCCTGCCCAATGATAATCTCAGAGGGGAACAGCATGGTGTGCTATGAAAATGCCAACGGAGGAAGATTGATGCCCAAGAGAGAAGTCCTTGCTCTGCTTCCAGGGAAAGAAAAAAGCACTTTGCTTTAATGAAGTGTGTGTCCTCTGTATGTGTGTTTTTTTGTGTGTGTGTGTGTGTGTGTGTGTGTGTGTGTGTGTGTGTGTCAGGACATTGATCGCAGCTCAACTATTTGGACAGGTTCCCCACTTAAACTGATGCCAGGCCTTTTGTGTGAGCATATATAAATTCATAAATACACACACATATACTGTGTGTGTGTGTGTGTGTGTGTGTGTGTGTGTGTGTGTGTGTGTGTGTGTTCAATCCTTCGTTGAGCTGCACCAACTACATAGCTTCCCCCACTAATTCCCAGCCTGCATATGTTAACAAATGACACCGGCCAGTCCTGAACGCTCATACTACAGTACATACTGTTCACTAGGCATTTTCAGTTTGCAAGATTCGAAAGGTTTTGCAGTATGTGAAATTGACCAAATTGGAGTATGCTTGAAATGCAAGGATGTGAAACTAAATTTGCGTGTGAATTCACTGCACACTATTGGAAAGGACGTTCCCATTTCAATCCCATAATTCAATGGAACAGACCTCTTCACCCCCACTACCCCCTGTACAAGTTTCTCTCCTGTTAATAAAAAAAAAAAATTATAATAATAATTTAAAAAAAATCCTTCTTCTAGCATTGTGACTGCCTATGGCCCCTGGTCTGAGCATTAATTACTTAATCTTATGATGACTGATGGATAGATGATTCACTTACTTAAACAAATGTATTTGCTGTAGGTCGCTTTGGATAAAGGCGTCTGCTAAATGCCATGAATGTAAATGGAAAAGCAAACGGGAAGAAGAAGAAACTTGAACCAAATGCAGTGAACAACAGGGTTGAGCTCCAGATGACGATAACTCAGTATGAAATGTGATGCTTACTGCAGACATTTTTAATCAGTAGGCTCTACACAGCACATAGTATGGTATCCAAAACCAAGGTCAAAATAGGCAACATCAACGGACCTCACAGTACGACGGCTTATTGCAATGGTAAGTGCGCATGGGTGGAGTCCAATGGATTCTACATTTCATCAGTTTGGCTGAAACCCAACTGACCATGTGAGAATGGTTGCGAGCTTACCTTGTCCTTCCTGGTCTTCCAAAACGGGAAGATGCAATAAAGGAAAAATTTCCCCCAACTGAGGACCGTGGCGAGACACCAGCCCAGTCCAGCCATCCTCCTCCCTCCGCCTTCTCCCCGTCCGTCCTCTGCCGCTGTCATTCATGCGTGCTCTCCCCGTCTGACGTCTGGCCCGTCTGGTCCTGCAGCCCAACCCTCATATGTCTCAGCCAGTCATGGTGGGGGGTAGGAGCGGATCCTCCCGTACATCTAATCTCCAAAAAGGTGTCACCTCCCTGGGCTTCAAGCCCCTAGACTCTCCCCTGGCGTTGAGTCGAGGGCATCTCTACGTGGTCCACTCCTACTCCAGCCGAGACATCCTCACAGCGTCCCCGATCGAGAACCCCTCGAGTTTTCAAACACAGACACACACAAACACGCACACGTTCTCTCTCTGGATGCCGCGGCTCCGGAGAGAGAGGAGATTGGACGGCGGAGAGGGAAGAGCCAACGATCGGCAATAGTGGTGATAGAGCCGGGGGGGGATTCCATGTAAAGGGGGATTGCGGGAGCAATCCCCCTTTAATTGTGCACAGTAAAATAAGAGCAAAGAACGGGCACTGGGTCACTGGCATCATACCAGCTTGTACAGAGATGCAGTTTATGAAGGGAAAAGGGCTCCAAAATAGAGAGTGGAATTGGATGTGTATTGTGTGTAGTACTGCACGTTTAATTCCCATTCAAATTACTTCTATTCCCAAAAACAAATGTTTCCTCAAAAGAGTCGATAGGCATGTGTGTGTGTGTGTGTGTGTTTGCTTGCGTGTGTGCGTGTGTATGTTTGTCTGTATATGTGTGTCAATGTGTGTGTGTGTGTGTGTGTGTGTGTGTGCGTGTGTGTGCGTGTCAATCTCCAGCCTATCATAATGGGGCCATATAAGGCCTATAAGTCCTTGCTCCCCTGAGAGTCCCAATTCGCTCCCCTGAGAGTCCCCCTCTACTCAGACTAAGGGCTCCACAATGACTGCAGACAGATATTGAGCCATGTATTTAGCTAAATTGGATGAGAGAGGCATGGTGGCTGAAATACTAAAGACATGCTAATTCACCCGCCTGTGACTGCCGTGATACTGTAGCTAAACAATACAACCAGCTATCTATGAAGTACACATCCAAAAAGAGCTTCACACAGATAAGCATAGATGTGTATACACACACACACACACACACACACACACATCCTCTACATGGAATAGAATAGATTTGTACATGCAGTTTTACGCAACTTTTTAGTTTAAGAAAATGTAAACTGAACAATACACTTTATTCACTCTGGGACTAGCTGAGTATTTTTGCGCTCTCTGTAACCGTTGATTAGTGATTGATGTGATGTGATTGTGATTTTTTTTATAGTATTTTTGTGATTTAATCTCTGAGGATGACTATGAGTTCTCTGTGTGTATCTGCACTCTTTTGGGGGCTTTACGTGTTAAAGGATAATACTGTTCTCATTGTGAGCGTCTTACCTCAAATGTATGATGTTGAGTTGTAATCAATAAGAGTTGATTTAGCTACACTGTTGCATGTCTAGCTATATCTGTATTATATTTAGCTGTATCTGTTGCAATGAAAATGGATACACTCAAACATCAATACAATGAAAGACTCCAGAGACACATGAATCAACAAACCAACCCCTTTGTTTCAAATCTACACTCAACCACACAGGACATTGTCCTTTTTTTTACAGGGTGGAAATGAGTAAAGAGAGCCCAGTGCAAGCTGCAGGTTTGGTGGGGAAACATTTGGTGAGATAACCCTGTGTTTGGGTGGATCGCCTCTCCTTCCTGTTTTCCAGGCCTTCAGTCATGGAAGGTTCAGCCAAAATGAAAAAAAAAAAAAAAAAAAAAGAGGGGAAAAACGTAGGCAGTCCTGTCATCTCTCCACCTTTTCCAGGAGGAAATGTGAAGCATTCTCTTCAGCTTATAGCAAACTAGGACGAAGATATCTGAGACTGTACAACTACCTTACAAAAGTGTGTGTGTGTGTGTGTGTGTGTGTGTGTGTGTGTGTGTGTGTCTCTGTGTGTGTGTGTGTGTGTGTGTGTGTGTGTGTGTGTGTGTGTGTGTGTGTGTGGCGGGGCATGTAACGGAAACCATGATCTTGATCAGATGTGAGGATTTTGATGTGATGGGGTGAGATCAGATAGAGGAGAGGAGCACAATGCTGGCGAGGACACAGAGAGAGGTGGCGGCGGAGGGGGACAGGACGGCGTGCTGAGCACAGTCGCTTCCTGTTACTCTCCAGAGAAAACAATGGGTTTTATCCCGTTTTTCACTTTAGCTTGTGGTGTTAGCCAACAACCAGGCCTGTTCTGTCCTGGGAAACCAGGCCAGAGACTGGGGAGTTGGGGTTCCATTGTTGGAGAGGGGAACGAGAGGGGAAGCTGGACGTTTGTGCTTTTGAAGAGGTTACGGGGGAGATGTGGTGGTGGCCACAGCTGGTGGTTTGGTTTTGTGGCTGAGGGCAGCTGGACGATAACAATCGTCTTAGCTATGAGAGGAGATTGGTAAACAGACAGTCAGCGTCACAGAGAGCAAAACTTCACTGTCGTTTTCTTATACTGTATCTTAATACAAGTATCTTAATCAGGGTAACAAATTAGTATCTGATGATACATTAACTGCTCAATTTTAAACTGAAGTATGCATTTAACCCCACAAACCACACCTCAACAAGCAACTCAAATTCACTCCTACAGTAACGTCATTAGAAATACAGATTTATACGTCTACTTCACCGAAATGCACGATGTCAGTAGTTCCAATGTAATGCTGTTATATTTCCTGCTCCTGGTGCCCATGCTAATTATCTATTGACTATCTGTGTTCCATGCAGAATTTGCCTCTGTCCTGTTATAATGCAGTAGTGCTTGCTCAGTGCAAGTTTTATAATCGCCAGATTACACAATGTCTGGCTTTTTTGTTGAGCGCTCAAACTTGATGTTCTCTACTGCATATCAAGTCACCACTAAGCCAGCACTGGTATTTAATGCTGAATCTCAGGACCAGTCCCTCGTAGAGTTTTCCCATGCCTGTTAAAATGTGGACACAGCGACTGCGGCTCATTTCGCAACGCCGGTGATAAAGTGTGCCGCTGAGATCTTATTGTGGCCCGTAATTCATCTGTCAATAAAAGAACTGTGAGGTTTAGCTTGGCTCCGCTGACATCATGTGCTGCATTAACTTCTTTAATGTGCACGCTGGGGCTGGTTAAAGAGCCCTACGTGTCCACATACTGTATCAGGGGAGCTATGGGAAAACATTTGAAACCGAGCCCTTGAACACTAGAACCCCGCGCCCTCATTCCTTACCGACGCCTCCAGAGTCACGTCTTGCGACGTCCATTGTTTAACGTTAGTGTTTTCAGTGTAATCATTTAATTAGATCAATACCATACAAAAACAATGCACTGGTTGTCTTTAGTCAGGACTTAAGAATCATTAGAATACTACATTTTGTATATTTTTTTAATAAACGCGCCAGACATGCACGCACACACACAAAGAGTGAGGGTCGCTTCACTCTTCATCACCCGCTCTCCCCGTGCTGCTCCGGTCTCAATGCATCTTTCCCCAGGTATGGAAAGCCATATTATAACTGTAGGTTTCGATGGACAATACGCAGTAACAGCACAGTAACAGTTTTTTTCAGACACACATAGCCTATACGCACACACACATTATCCACATCATTGCTCACTGACTGCCCAATGTCTGTATTGCCTGCGTCATCAACAGTTTATAACTGGACTGTATGCACAGATACACACACATTGCTAATTGAAAACAACATCTAAATAGACTAAAAGAAACTTCTCTTGTGGCTCGAGTACAATAAGCCTACGTTTCGACATATGGGTGTGAAGGATACGTCTCTTCTTCGGAGGCTGGTTGCGCGCTGCCTTCTATTCACATGTAATCACACATTGATCATGCAAATAACTTATTGTCATTCTGTAAATGTTGCTTATAGCCATTATGGTTGACATAGGTAAGCCATTCATAACTGTAAGGTCAGTTTTGATTCACTATTATGAGGGTAAATCTAGGACCATTTGCTCTTGGGGGGAAAACAGGTGCTTAATCGTGCCTCAAGACATGACTTGGAGGTGTAAGCTATCAATAAAATGTAAACCATTTCTAAATCCTTTACAAATGTGACCTTAATGTAAAGTGTTGCCAACGTTTTTATTTCGGTCTTTGTGAGACGTAATTGACCCTGCTCTATCTGAAGTTCGGAGATAGGTGGGACCGTTTTGTACCTTTGCCAATCCAAATCCTGATCCCACCGAAGCACCACTTATGTTCTGTTGGAGAGAATGTGTGGACATGAGGCCACTGTGGGGCACAATGAAGAACCCTCTAGAAATAAAATTCCTCCTAATCCCAACCATTACCCTCCAACCCTTAGAGAGTTCAACAAAGAAACCAGGCAAGGGAAGATTTAGGACATGCATATTCCAAAATGGATGCTGTCCCATCTTTAACATTCTTTAGCAAGTCGTGAGAGATCAGCAACACAGGAGAGTGGCTGAGGACTGGAGGAGGTTGTAAAGAAGGGCTCACAGGATCGGTTGAAGTGCTCTGAATTTTGTTGTGGATGGAATGAAGTCCTAATTAGCAGTCTTTTGTTACCTAAATGGAGGACTTGTGCGGTGTTGTTAAGAAGGGGGTGAGAGAGAGAAAGGGAGAAAAAATCGTCACCATGGCCTAACAATTCCTATTGGAAGACCGTAGGTTCAGACAAGCAGAACGTTATGTAACTTCTCAGATCTCACAAAATACGGATCTCCATCTCTGGTGTTCCATCCAATGTATCCATCAAATACAATATATCAGTAGTCAAAAGTCTTTTAGATCTTTACATTACATTTAAATTGTTTATCCAAAGCGACTTACAACAAATACATTTGTCAAAGTAAGTGAATCATCTATCCATCAGTCATCATAAGAAAAATAAATCTATGCTAGGACCAAGGGCTGTCACAATGCTAGAAGAAGGAAGAATTTACTTATTTATTATTATCAATGTTTTTTTTTTAATTAATATGATTTCATTACAGCAGAGAAACTGTATAGGAGGTAGTGAGGATGAAGAGGTGTTTAGGAGGGAAAGTTAAGATGTAGCCAGTTAAGATGTAGCCAGAGTATTTGCAATGGGGAAAATCCAGGAAAAATGCATGTGAAACCACTCAAATATTCCACTACCACATATTAGGCACAACATTCCAAAGAGGAGAAGGGGTGGGGGTCCGTGTGGAGGTTGAGAAGACCCTTGGCCTTTAATTAACATTACTGTAGTTCAAGGTGGGAAAAACCGATGGACATTTCACCTTGAGTCTACGCATTTCAGCTGAGTCGCCTGAGCAGCAAGGGTCAACTGGCCTAAACTGGCGAGAAAGACTCCTCAGAAAATCATAGACTTCCTCATGAAAGCTCTCTCAGAGCACTCAAATGGGAGTGAGTTGCCGGGTGATGAAAAGCCACTGGGAGAGGGGGCCTGGGCTGCTCTCCTCTCTCTTGGTCCTCCATTGATGCCCAGACATTGTTGTTGAGAGAATCCTGGGAGGTCCGGTCAGTGGACTTCAGAGAGCTGGGAGGAACAATAGGGACAATGTCTGCGCTACTGTTCCAAAGAAGAGAGTAGGGATGTCAATCAAACCGACTTTTAACATGAACAGGGGAGAAAGCTGCGTAAGGTACAAGCACAATGAGTCACTGTGTGGGAGGAAAAGATGAGGATAGGAGGGAGACCGTCATTGTGTTTAAAAAAAAAAAATGAGTAAAGCAATGTACTCATGACACAAGACATTACAGAGGGGAAATGCATCTTCTCAAATAAACACATCACACAACAAACTTTGGGAGGATCCAAATGGGTCATCATGACCTCACCCGACAATGTTTCTATATCTACAGGGTGGCCGTATTCAGCTCTTTGGAACACTGGGGGCACTGCTCTTGTAGCCAGCAACAGGATGATTGTATTATCTCGTGAGTACTGCTGAAATGTGTGGAATCAATTGATAAACATTATATCGCTATGAGTTAATTAATATGCAATTTCTGATTCTCTGCCCACCCCGCCGATTTAATGGTAGGGGAAACACTGCCACATACACTCACTGAGCCGTCAAATGACATTCAGTGTTCAAATATCCATGACAAAAACAGAATGTGATAATGTTATCATAATGGTTATTATAGTAAATGTCTACAAAGCCAGAGAGAAAGTATTATGTCATAAACATATTTCTTAAAATAAACATATAATTAAATGACGTGAGAAGAGGCTCTAATCAAGAGTGGCTCACAGGAGGTGAGGTCACATGACCTTCCACGAGCCAGCTTGCCACAGGGGAAATGGCGGGCCCTTGTTTTGGCCTGATGGTCAGTCACACGGTTGGGTTGGGGGAGTCTGACAGTGCACAAGAGGTGGCCATTGTGACCAGGCACTCTGCTCTTATACACTCACTGTATTAAGCGGACAGGCATTTTACCCACCATGGTGGTGGAGATATGCTCCACTGGAGGGACTGCATACGATGACCACACAAGTAAAGACAGCTACCTCAAATGGACAAACATGCACTTTGACAATGTACGGCGTTGATGCGGCACAATGAGTCCAAGGTGTATAAGGCAAGACATGGAGATTTATGAAAATCCATAAGCATAGCAAAGTCAACAAAATATTTGAACTATCGCACAGCAATGCTTCATTCATGTTGAAGCTCCATTCACTTTTGAATGCTTGTACATGAACATGAACATGAAACTCTATCTTAATATCTTTATATCTGTTCCTTAAATGTCAACTCAGTCGTGACAGTGTCGGTGAAGATGCAGACCACTCAACAAAACAGCCTTATCCAGGAGAGAGGCAGAGCCAGATGTGTCCACTATGTTGGTCTGCATGGTATGTTTACTTAAAGCTTGTCTTAAAGCATAGGACTAATAGATGTCTAAATCAAATCAGGAATTCCTCATCCGCATCCTTTTACTTTTACTGGGAAATGATGTACAACCTCTGCTCTGTGGAAGGAAAAAAAACCCTACTTACTTTACAGGCAGTATGAAGAGTGTGAAGACAAAGATATTTAGGCTTGACTGGCATTGAATAATAAGAGGCGAACAAATAAACAAATGCATGTATACTGCCTCCAGTAATCACTTGATAAAGAAGGTATCCTAGCTTTCTCCACTGGCAAGTCAGGGCTTGGAGGTATTACATACCACTACCATTGTTACTCACTGTGACGATCTTGAAAGCGATATGATGCATGTGCATCCACAGAGCACCAAGAGTGGATCCACACAATTACATAAGACAGTGCTGCACTTGAGTCTTTTGTTGTTTACTGACTGAACGCAGCAGTCTCAAGAGGGCAGACCTGGGTTGTGTGTTATATCTTCTAGACTTATTTTGCCCAGGTCTACCAGAGGGAGGCAATCCCCGACCATCCACTACAGTTACAGAACATTAGAACACTCACCAGCCAGAAGGACATTGCAGAACTTTCTCTAGGATACTTGGGACAACTATTCCTCTTAGGTGTAATTCCTCCTCTCCTTTGAACATGTCAATGGTTTGCCTGGGCTCACAAAGACTGTGTCATGGTCCCTCTTGTACACACACTGAAGAGCGAGAGTCTGCTAGTCTGGCCTTTATCCTGACATATTTCCTGAGCTGTATTGTTGTAGGGAGAGGAAACACACACACACACACACACACACACCCACACACCCACACACACAGACACACACACACCCACACACACAGACACACACATGCATATACACACACACAGACACTGGAAAAATAAAATTGTCCCGGGGATCACATTATGGACAACATGCAGTGTTTTTTTTTTGTCCAAGGTCAACCTTTAACTTGTGTCTGGCAGAGGGCATTTAGTAGGACGGCTAGAGGTCACATTTTGAAGGAATTGTGCCTTTTGTGATACAAGCACCAAATTCTTTGTTTGTTGTTATTCTAGTCATCCATATTTATAAATGACGTCACATCCATGGATGTACACTAGTGCTTCACAATGAAGTGATATATAATGTGTAAATAGTGCATGATTCATAGCATTACATGCCAATAATAACACAAGAATAACCATGAAACGAAATAATGGGGACTTATCATCACCATTTTTGATATTGCTTTTGTGTTCTGTGATCCTCACTTTTAATTCCCTCTTGGTTTTACCGAAATAATAGAACCCAGGACATTTCAATACATAAACCACACATTTTGTCTAACATGTTATTCTTCCTTTGACCTTAAACCTTTTCCTAGTCTGGAGTATTTGTGAGTGCAGGTTTGATTTCCTTCATACATTTCCAAGCAATCTATTGGGCTCCATCTGTAGCTTGTGTCATTGACTACAGTGGTGACTACAGCATTGACTACAGTGGTGACTACAGCATTGACTACAGTGGTGAGGTTGACAGACATGAGAGAAACTGACATGCGATGCCTCCAGTAGCCTACAGTTAGCCAGTAAGGACAGGTCGCCTGAGAGAGAGGCTGCTAAAGCTAACATGTGATAGAGTGGTAGCTTAGCTGAAACCTATGCTGCATTCAGTGCTCCTCTGAAATGTGTTAACTCAGGGAAACTTGTGATACAACTAGAAGTTTCCCATCTGAAATCACCAAATAGGAAGCCCTACGCAAAAATGTAGGTTCCCGAGGAGCACTTGAACGCAGCAAGAGACTGCTTGGGTGCAGAGTGCTGAACGGAATCAGATCTCAGGAGGTCAGGTACTCAGCCAGAGGCCAGACAGGGCACCACCTCTCACCTGCAGTTACTGTAAGTGATAGACAACAGTGTGTCTTCTGAAGGGGTGAAAAGAAAGTAGGCATTAGCAACACTCGTTCGCTAATCGCTGTTACTTTCCAACAGATTGTCCTCCGTTGAAGCTGAACTAGATTTATGGGTTCTTGGACAATGGAATGGTGTTTTCATTCAGGAGGTACTGTGTGACATGGCTTCCAGAGGAGGGAACATTAAAAGAGCACCTGCCTCTCTCCCAGATATGTATCCCCAAGCCAGGAATGGACTGGGACAACAAAACAGCACTAGACTTTCATCTGACGGACGGACAGACGGAGTCGACCAATCGACCAAACCTATGAGGAACCAAGAAGCCTACGATCTCTTTCTTTTACTCCCACTCAAAGTGTTGATATTCCTCTAATGATCACCTTAAATGTCATCTTCGGTATGCCTGAATTGTGTGTGTGTGTGTGTGTGTGTGTGTGTGTGTGTGTGTTTAATGAAAGGAGATATAAATACAGATACTCTCTCAGAACAATCTGTTCTCTAGCAGCAGCCAGGTCAGTGGGGAAAGCAGCACAGCACTGGATAACAGTTTCCATCAACGCACTCTGCACAGGAAACGCTGTGTCACCAGCAGGAAGCGCCTGCTGCTGAACAACAGAGCATAACGACCCCAACCCCTTTGTGTGTATGGGAGACAGTCATAAACACAATACCACACCCGCTTACTGAGCCCTCAGGAATCCTGTCACCTCCCAGAGGTCACACTCCTCGGGAACACTGCTCAGAACACAGAAGGCCAAACGACACCACAAGCATCAGTCGTCTGGGTTTGAAACTGCAGAAGCGTCATGTCAGTGCAGTATTTTTGTACATGTTTTTTTCAAGTGTTTCTTTCTTTTTAAGGGTGGTATTTTTTTTTCTGTTACACCCTATTTTTTTTTACATATTGGTCAGTGGAAAAGTGTGAGGGATAAGCCAACAGAAAACGCTGGAAAAGGGAGACAGAAAGTAACGTTGGGCAGTTCTGAAACTCTAGGGCAATACATGATCTTGAAGGGTCAAACACTTTTGATCTCTGGGTCCGTTTTATGCTACTGGCGTAACAAAAGTATACAACAATACTGCCCCATTGAGAGATTAACGGAATTAAGATGGTAAACTCACTCCTCAATTTCAAATACCCCTACCTGTGCTGTCAAATAGCTAGCTTTTCGACAGCGTAGCTGGTTAACATTGTACAGAACCTAAAAGGGTTCTTCGGCTGTCCTTGTTGAAGAACCCTTTTGGAACCCTTTTGAGTTCCATGAAGAACCCTTTTTACAGAGGGCTCTGCATGGAACCCAAAAGGGTTCAACATGGAACTTAAGAAATGTTCCTTCCACAAAGACAGCCAAAAAACTGTGGGAAATCATACAGTAGTAGTTACACTGCATCAACATCCTCACCAAGCGCTGCATCAACATCCTCATCTCATGCTCCACAAAATGGAGACTGTCGTTGAGTACAGTGGGGAAAGTGCAAGTAACTGCCATTGAGAATGATGCCATTGAGAAACATGTTGCACACTTTTACAAAAAATACAGCAAGGAATTAAAAGAGCACACTAACACATATGGTGTGGTGTCCCTACAATAAATTCTTAGGATCCTTCCCACAGTGGTTGCAGACAATAAAGAAAAAAAATTTCCACCGTAAATTCATCTCTTTTTTGCTATCTCTGAGGCAATCTAGGAGAATATTGGGTGTGCTTGTTTTTTGCATTAATTCCTATTTTATATTTGTTTTAATAACAGATTAAATATAACTTTAATGTCATTGAAATCCAGAAATCATGCAATTCTGCGCTGGACCCATTTAGTTAATCATTCTCTTACTGCAGAAATATTTAAATCTTAATTTGGAGCAGATATTTAACATCTTTTGTTACAGTTTTGGGGAAACATGGTTACATAAAAAATTAAGTGACATTTTATGGTAATCCGTTACCAAACCTTTAATATGCATAGATCTAAAAAGTAAATGCGAAATCCGTTTGAAAGTGAAAAATGTAATCCCATTCTGTCTGTTTAGACCCAACCATAGCACTGAAACAACTCTTAGCAGTTCTTTCATAGTTTGTTCTTGTACTTCTCGACCTTTGTACTGCTTTTGATACAGTGGACCACACCATCTTAATTCACAGGCTAGAAACTGTGGCTGGAATTAAAGGTAACCTGGCTGCAGTCCTACCTAACAAACTGATTTCAAACTGTTCATATCAATGGTAAATCCTCTAAACATTCCATGGTTGTATATGGTGTCTGCAAGGCTCTGTCCTGGGTCCATTACTTTTTTTGTTGTGTATGCTACCCCTTGGCAGCATAATTTGTAATCACGTTATACAATTTCACTGTTATGTGGACGACACACAGCTATACATGTTTACAAAACCTGGTGACTCTCCCCAGCTGGCTGTACATGAGGCTTGCGTTAATGAAATTAAGGAATAGATAGCAGTTTATTTCCTCTCTGTTAGTCTGTTCATAACGGAACTATAAAATAATGTCTTCATGCTTAATGGAAGGTTCTGGAACTCTAGATGTCTAACCGTAACCAGGCAAGAATAGAAATGCCACTCTTTGGGGTGACAAGTAACTCATGTTTTCATGAGTTCATTGAGCTCTGGAGTGCTGGGATCTTTCTAGACAGTAGCCATGCCACTGCCCTCCCTAAATGTCACAGATTTCATCATGACAACATCGCCATCTGCTGGCCAGAGAAGCCCTTAGTTCTTCAGGTTCACATACTCATCAATGTCATCATACACAGACGGACAGCACTGTCCAAATTGCGAGCACCCACTGAGATTCAGATAGGTTCAATTCAAAAATCAGTATTCAAACCAGCATGAAGCCAGTTAAAGCACAGCCCCTTCATTACATATTGTGTTGGGACTCAGGCTACTTCAAAAGACGATCCCCAAATGAATTAGCCAAGTAGCTCGCAAGCAATGGCTAAATAATATGGCTTATCAGCTGCAATTAATCTAAGTTCATATCCTTGAAATGTCATCAGTGTCTAGGTGAGTGGACTCACTGGCACATTTGAGGCCTACTCCAGTGACATGTCAACTGTTAAAGCTGAAAAACAATGTCTTGTGCTTAACCATGATGTTCTACGACGAATTTAGTCAAACAATTATCGATTTAGCGGACGTATTCATTTGGCTTCATGTTCCAAATCCTCAACTGTCTCCTAAAGTGAAATCTGTCACAAGTTATGTGACAGACATTTTTCTGGCTGGAACTAATCTAACCTTTCTGTTCTGGAATGCAAAATAATAATAATAATAATAATAATAATAATAAAAACAATTATTTTCCTCAAATAAGAAGTGAAACTAGCTCTAGAGTTTGTTTTTGAACAGGTTCTCATCCACCCTCATTGTGTATCTGATTTCTGAATCAGAACAAGCATTATGAAAAAAGACACAAGGAGGGAAAGCCCCCTTTTTTATTATTGTGAGGCCCCAGCTTGACAGAGGACAAGGAATGTAAAATGTTCTGCTCATTTGCTTTCTTCCCTTACTTTCATGGCTCCTCATCTTGTGTCATGATGTCTGTAGCGCGCTCAGACTTTGGTAAACACGGTCTGAAGCAGATACAACTGTCATGGAAACACAAATGTTTACCCTGTCTCTGATTGAAGTGCAGAGGAAACAAGCTTCCATCAGTGTCATCTCAATACATATGAGTTCTGGTGAAGCAGATGTTATGACTGAGTTAAGCTGAAGACAGGAACTCATGTTCAGACTGACACCAGAACACACAGCACTGTCTTTGTCAAAAGGAGCAGGTGCAGGTAAAATACTTCCTCTCAGATGGGAAAGTATTGAGTGTAATTTAATATCGAAAGGGTCCCTGTCTGCTAACAAACACCCTCTCTCTCCTGACTTACTGCATTATTTCTTTTATTTCATTATTACTTACTGCATTATTTTATTATTTCGCTAGTGAACATGGTTGCAACTGGAGAAGAAACAATACCTGAAATCGAAAGGCAACGTGCCACAGAAAGGGTTGTTATCAGCTTGACAAGCAATAACAATGGAACGGAAATGGAAAGCATTTAACTGATAACATTTGATTTTGACGAACCCGTCCAATCAACATCAACTAGTTTGAATGTGTTTGATAAAAGAACCAATATCTTATCTTTAGCCAGCTAAGTGCATTATTATCTCAGATAAAAGCAATTGACTTTTCAGAGGGAAGAGGCTTTGAGTTGGTGCCAATACTACAGTACAAATGCTTACAGCCCAACACATGGGCCACCGGGTGAACAAAGGACATAGGTACATGATGTCATATTTTCTGCATGTTGTGCTCTGCCATTTCACTAGTGCCGAGGGTGAATAAAGTCACCCAAACATTCTAGAGTGCCAAGGGTGACTTTATTCACCAACAATGCATAAATTATGATGCTTCCTTTTGTAGCCAATCAAAGTATTGTTACTCGGTAAATACCACATAAAACACTTGGCACTCTAGGTGGTGAGTGTTCCGGAATTCTTTGGCAGTTAAGTATGGTATGTGTAAGACATCTAATAGCAAAGGCTGGCAGTAGGAAACATCTGTGTGAGAAACATAGAATCATGGAGAACCATGTACAAAGTTGAATCGTCTTCATTCCTTTTTGACATCAGTTTCAGCACTGTATTTTTTTAAGTGACACACAGAGCAAAATTATATCAGGTTATAAGCTTCCCCAAACTAATTGGTTATTACAGAAAAAGAGAAAAGACAAGAATGCTCTGCTCAGGAATGTTGGTGCACAGTTGTGGAGGAACCTCCATTGGGCTAGCACAATACAATGCCTGGCCTTATGGTATTCAGGCTATATTAAGACCCTGTCAGAGACTCACATCGCCATTGTAGATAGACACACAACAGCAGCCTCTCTGATCTGGCCAGGGGTCCTACAAGTGCCAGATTAACTTCTGAGAAAAAAAGTTGTCCCATTGTGTGCCAGAATAAACTGTGATTAAAAGCACAGCGGGGGAATAATGTAAACAAACGAAGCTGTGCATAATATGCAGCAAATGTGAGGTATGCAATTATCCCATGCGGGGATTTCAGCCTACAGTATGTAAGATTATGCGACCTGCCAGGTTTGCGCCCTTGACTTGATCAGGGATCTCATCCACTGTTACATATGGGTGTGACACACTCACTCCGTAAACTGGGATCAAAGGGACAACATACTGGAGCACATGTGCAGTAATTACAGTGGGGTGTTGGATTTCTAATCTCCCCAAGCGTCAACATAATGAAGTCACTGACTCTTTCTACTCCTCCTTGACAGATCTATGGAATCCTCTTTCTGAAGTTGTTTGAATAGAAACACACGCGATGACAATATGGGGGCTGATATGGATGCAAAATTTAGATTAATTAACATCAATGTTTTTCCTCACATCCTGTTGCTTTGTGGACACAATGGCCATTAAATACTTTTTTTCCTGGTTCTCTACAAGGTCCTTAGAGCATATACAAATGTAACAAAATAAAGTAGTAAGAATAGCAACATTTTTTGGTTGTACAGACGCCAAATCTTTACTGGACAAACACTTGGTGGTGAAATTCCATTACCATTATTATATACTCCTCACAGTCCACCGAGACATAGCATTCCAGTGCAAATACCTATGAAATTCCTCTGTTGTGGAATGTGGAAGTGTGCAAACCTATCCTTTAAAAAACAGTAAGGGTGAGTTGGCTGCAATGATCTGCCTAAGCTTGTTACAGGCTTTGGCGCGAAATGGTTGAAAAAAAAAATCTGGGGCTTTCTTCCTGTGTGTATTCAGAGTAAATGCAGCATGTCAAAGGGGGGATTTATTACCTCCCCGGAGAAAAACATTCTCCCGATGATGAAAACATGATTGGCCGACCTGAGCAGCCCTGCCCAGCTCTGCTCTGCTGTCGCACTAATTACCCCTGGAGCCGAACGGCATCCAGCCTCCACAGAAAAAGACCCTGAGAGAAGAGTGGCCTCAAAAGTCAACAAAAGCCACATTTTGAGGCGAATGCGAAGCGCCCTGGGTGAGTTCTCCTCCCTGTCCGTCTCCGAGACGAGTTCCGAGCAGCTACACAGGCAGCCGAGAGGGACTTTGTTGGGTGTCCTAGGTTGCCAAGAGTGAACCCCACATCGCTTTGCCAAGTATTATAAAGAAGACAGGAAAATCCCCCACAGCAGAGAAATGTCAACAAAACTGCTGCATAAAGGCCACATTCATCAAGCCACAAAGAGATGGAAGCTGGATGAAAAAGAGGGCGCATTGTGTCCCTCTCATGGCACCAGCACTAGGGTAGAGATGCTTAAGTTAGGCCTTCTTTCTGCATCCTAATAAATGCGGCATGTAACGGTGACTCGAGGAAATAAAGTTATCCTTATTATATTATTTGGAATGTCATTCCATCCTCAAAGGATTGCCAACTGAAAAGCGGATCTAAGTGACTGTATTAACGTCTTTTGTATCCCATTATCTTACGGTGCCAGAGTCTTTGTGAGTGACTTTCTGCACCACTGAATTGGTATGTCTTGAAAGCCCATTTCTGAAAAGGAAATCCGTCCATCTCATTCACACATCTTTTGACCCCAAACCATTCATTTCCTCAAACAGTCACGGCGTTGATCTTTCTTAATGGTGTGTTTTGTGTGTGTTTTGTAAGACGCAACAAAATACTGTATAATCCAGTGAACAAATAGCTATAGACGCTATTAAAATCAGTCAAATTCCAAACAGTCGTTGGCCCATCATTTCTTGGAATCAACTCTTAAGTCAGGAGGGGGCGGCGGGAAAAACAATCTCTTTCCTGTAAATTGAGGGCTATTCAAACACACCTCCTTCGACTGAAACCCAACTCTTAAACTCCTTTGTGCCGTCCTTCCTGGTGCTTATCGTTCCCTATGAGCAATTTAAGCGTCTCTTTCTTGCATGTAACATTAGGAGATCGCTTTTCTCCTCAGTAATCGAAAAAGTCAGTGAGGGCTTTACCGTGGAAAAATTCTTGCTTGATTAGGGCAGATCAGATATCTGTTATAATGGGTCTTCTCTTACATCTAGTATGACACATTGAAATTCATTGACACATTATGAATGGGTCTGGTATTTCCCAAACAAAGTCTTGTTTAAAGGAACACCTCGCAGGACCTTGGTTGTCCATCCGGGGGGACAGGCAGGGAGCTGAAACGGAATGAAGGCAAAGGAATACGGCGTTCAGACAGAGCGGACGCTCTGATCTTCATTACTAAGCAAACAGACTCTTTTCTCTCTGCTTAGACTACGTGCAAAGCAGCCACTTTTTACTAGGCTGTGACGGCAGCACACTCCCTCTCTTACCCTCCTTGCTGTGGCTTTCCTTCTCCCCATACACTACAACAGGGTGGTCACTATATTCAGCTCAAAACGTGACGACATCTAACAATAAACCCCAACTAGAAGCATAGCTATGACCAAAACACAGCCATGGCCACAGTCCCGACTCTCAACTCACTTAAAGTACATCAGGGGAACTAACTAAATCACACCTCTCACTGCTTCCCCTACACCAGGAAATTACAAAGCATTGCATTACACCGTCTACGGCTGTATTCTGTGTATATGACAAATAAACTTTGATTTGAGGTGTCCGTATGCTGGGACTGATGGATTGCAACAACCCTGTTTGCCCTCTGTCTGGGTCCATATGTTGTCATAGGACATGTATGGTAGTCATTGTAATACATGAAGCTCCCATTGGGCACAATTCAGAAACACAAATATCTATTCATCAGACGCAGCTGGAAAAGCATAACAAACGTACCTGATCTTTATCCAACATCACAGTGAGCTTTACAATCACAAAAGACAGAGAAGAAGAAGAAGAAGAAGAAGAAGAAGAAGAAGAAGAAGAAGAAGGAAAGAAGACACAAATAAACCCACAGAGACTTCTTTAGGAAGTAAACACAGGCCTCATTTTTCGATAGCTATGATGCAGCAGGATGCGAAATGCTGATATTTCAAGACGGTATGCATGATGGATTGACCAGAAATACACATGAAAATGGATTTTGGATAAACTTCCCCTTTAAGGGTGTAATGGAAATACCATTGAGCCATGGCCTAAAAGGGAATGGGTGCAAAGGTTAGATATCAACAATTGGAAATGAATGAGGAAATGACTGAGTGCGATAAGTAACTGCTGTGTTTGAGGAGGCTGTAAGTTAATTGAGTGGGGTTAACTCCACTTGGTGGCAGGTACACTCACTCCCAGGTCATGCATACGTGTGGGCACCATGCCATGAGGGAGGACAGAGCCGGGTCTGTTTGGGGCCCTCAGCAGGTCACTGCTGGCAGGTAAGAGTGAGACGGAGGCTGCCTTAGAGGCAGAGCACAGAGGCCACTCTGTTTCCCTACAATCAACTGGAATGCAGTATGGGATGGCAGGTTACTTTCACTTCACCACGTACCTTATCAGATCATCACAGAATCTAGGGAGCCCCCCCACCAGCAGGGAGTCACTTCAGTGGAATAGAGCAGGGGGCAAGAGAAGTGAACAAGATAGGCTTCAAACTGAGAAATGATATTTTTATTTTGTTTGTTTTTAAAGGGGCTAATTAACCCAGAACATTATTCTATTCATGGATACTTTGGTTTCCATGATACTTTGGTACAGTACTTTTTGAAAATAGCTTATGAGAGTCAGAGAGTCAGAAACAAAAAGGTTTGGGTTTGTAGAATTCGCTACAGCTCAGCGTTAGCATTGTTGCTCAGGTATTATGGCTAAATCGTCTAACATCTAATACTAAGCTGTAGCTAAGTAAACAAAACCAGGTCATTGACTCTTTGTGTCCATACACTATGTTCTTATCCATCAAATTTCAGTGTGAAAGGTCAATTTGTAATTTGGGTGAACACTCCCTTTAAATATAGTTTTGGTATGGTACTTTTGGACAATGCTGTTGAAACTTCATCTCAACATTCTTTTTATCCACCGTTTTCAAGCTTGAGGCTATTTCTGGCAGCTCCTCAGTTCCAGAGTAGTAAAACCCATTCACATCAATGCTTCAAAGTGAACTCATAAGCTGTCCGGTTCACCCACGTCTCCCCCTCATCTAGATATTGCGCAAACGTTTTTGTTTTCCTCCCTCTCAGAGAAGGTGCCCTCCATGAGGTCCAGGTGTTTGGTAGCGTTACGCGTTACGCAACACCAGCATTTTGGGAAGGCACTAAGTTCTACTACACACAATATGAAGGGTGTGATCCTCCATTCTTTCTTCTCCCTGTTCTCTCCCTTTCTTCTCCCTGTTCTCTCTCTTTCTTCTCTCTGTTCTCTCCCTTTCTTCTCCCTGTTCTCTCTCTTTCTTCTCCCTGTTCTCTCCCTTTCTTCTCCCAGATTCTCTGGCATCTGTGCTGTAACATCAAAAGGGTGCTAGCTTCTACTTTTATCAGCAACAGACAGCCGACGTGTTATCGCGGTCATTATCATAGCCACTTTTTGATAGTTATCTCAGCTTAAAGGGATAGTTCAAGATTCTTTATCTGTCACGTGCATACAAGTATACAGTGAAATGCAAAATTATATATAGTGTGACAAGGCCGGCTTTAAAAACACTGAGAAGAAATATATTTGAAATTAGGATGAGGTTAAAACAATACAGTGATCAGCAGTTTTCTCTGAGCTAAAAAATAACAGCTCACCTGTTGTAGACACTGACTCTTTTATGCTGGAGATTAGTGAGTTAACCACCTGGAGAGGACACAATTCCAACAGAGTGCAAACAAATGAAATGTTACCACAGGAACAATTATTTGGCGAGCGGTGATCACATAGCATAAGATGGTTGACATTGTTATTTCACTATGACAGTGTTATGACACTGCTGTCTACGTCTGTCATAGTATGTCATTTGGCATGAGTGGTCATGAATGGACATCAAATGACTGGTCTTATGTCATGTTTATGACACTGTCATATCCTTGTCATACAGACACTGACGTGTCAAATAAGGTGTTACCAACAAGTTAAAGCTGGTATGTTAAAAGGCTGCAACTATGTGTGTTTTGCATCGACCGACCCATTCCAAGCCATAAGAGCAAGAAAAGTGCTTTGTTCATGATTGTAAAATGCATTCCTAGGGATTCCAGAGACCTCTTCACTCTCTTTTTCAAGGAATAATAGGAAGCACACGTGTGCTAAGTGTGTGTGTGTGTGTGTGTGTGTGTGTGTGTGTGTGTGGATAGGACAAAGGTGTTGGGACATCCTCACCAACAGAGTGTAGAAGAGAAGCATGGCATTGTCTTGAACATTTTCAAGTGTGTCCACAGACATCCTATCTGAATTTGATGAGGTTGGCCAAGTTAGTTAATGAGGTACAAACTTAGTGTCTACATTCCCTAGGGCTATCGCTGCTGACAACAAGATAAATGCTACATTGCAGCCAATCAGTGTACAATCGTATAAATGTGCACGTCTCATCATTGCTTATAGATCATACCGTCGTAAGAACACAATGGAGATAATTGTGGTTTCAGGTCCGATTCAGGCATGTAAATTAATTTACAGTTCAGGCTCGGGACAGATTTGAACAGAAGGGCATCAGGCTCAGACCGGGTCAGACTCAGACCGGGTCAGGCTCAGACCGGGTCAGACTCAGACCGGGTCAGGCTCAGGTTTGAATTTTCAGGCCCGATCAAAACTCTTCCCTAATGTTTGTTGCCCAACACCCTGTCACGTGGATCAAAGTCTGTTTTTTCTAAAAGTCTCATGCTTTGGTTTGACATGGGGGCTTTGCTTTGTGGGTGTTATTGTTATGGCTGCCCAGGGATCTCCTGTGTGCCGCTTAGATCGGCAGCAGAGCTCCACACCTCAGAACAGTCTGACGGACATTGCAGCCAGCACACTAATGAAAGGTGGCTAGAAAAAGAGCTACTTTAGTTATTATATAAACAGCTACTTTAGTTATTATATAAAGAGCTACTTTAGTTATTATGATTCACCCAGATTCAAAAATCACCCCAGAGTACTGGCAGGCACATGACACGTTCACTGGCACCTGTAGAAGCCACCTGAAAGACACTCACTCATAACGTCAGTACACCCAGGTACTTCACTCACCTTTACAAAAGAGGAAACAGAAGCAAGCAGTACATGAGTACTTTACATCCTCCATAAACTGAGGCATACCCGATTCCAAGCAAATAAGTAGGCACAATACCACTGTTCCTTTCACATGAATTAATATGACACCACCCCACTCCTAAAACTGTAGATGTTGTAAATTATTCTACCTAATACTTGAATAGTCACTGGAGCCTGCTGGCCAACTCCCTTGCCTGTGGAACAGTTTATCACTGATTACACCCACTCTAGATGAGGGCTATGTCATCATTAAGCCTCGGCTCTGCAGTCAGACAAGTTCACATTCACTCTGCTCACTATTTCCAAGTTACAATCAAAACGCCACTGATTAGATTACAGTAACTACAGGAAATGGCTGAATTAGTAGTGCCCCATATAACCTACACATTAGGTCTCCGTGCCAACTGCACCACTGAAGACTCAGTAAGTATGGGAAACCACACCATGCCATTTGGAGGGAATGGAGAAATCAAGGGGGCTAGTTATTCTCTACTGATGAGCAAAAAAACGATTCCAAGAGGCAACAGTGTGTGGTTGTTGGCAAGCTTTTGTAGCTGGATATGATCTTCATTGTGTTAAAAGTAGGCTCAGTATACAAATACATTGATACGACGTTTCGATAACCTCTTTCGGCTTTGAACCCCATTAAAGGGACACTTTACAGATTTTTTACCTCACAATCATTATCGAGATCACCTTACGAACGTGTGGGCATATAAAAATAGCTTCTAAATGTGTGTGTGTGTGTGTGTCCCCAAATTGAACTAGGGGTGGGTTTCAGAGCACAGGTCAGCAGCCACATTCCTCTGAGTCTGCTCCATCCTCCACAAAGCAGACCCTGTTCTCCCTGCCCCACCAGCCCTCCTCACCCTGACTGCCTATGCCCTGTTCTCCCTGCCCCACCAACCCTCCTCACCCTGACCCCCTACGCCCTGTTCTCCCTGCCCCACCAGCCCTCCTCACCCTGACCCCCTATGTCCTGTTCTCCTTGACCTCCTTAAGACACCACCGACTAGCTGCTTATCACAGAGTGGTCTACAAATTTCATGTTAACACACTACAGTTATCTGGCTGGTTTAATTCATTATTTAGTTGGTCTACATGCCTGTGGTGCTAAGCATGCCTTGCGATGTCTGTGTGTTTCAACCTTTTGAAACAGCAGTGTAAGTTATTATTCATTGTTTGTCATTGTTTGCACATTTATCTGCTGTGCACAAATGGACACACAGGAAGTCTAATAAAATGAGCTTGCGTGGATCCAAAGAGTTTGCAATAAATAAAATAAAATCAAGGTGGATTTAGTGTTCAATTGGCTTCACCATCAGTCCACAAATATTTCCCTACAGTATATAGTTTTGATCATAATGCTGTAAGGGCTATGAATGACACTTGTGATTGATTGTTTGTTGCTTGATTTTAATCTTACATATGTAAATACTAATGTATTTGCCAATGTTAACTGCCATGTGAGTGTTCTAGTAAACTTAAACTTGAACTGAAACTATTGTTTTTAGTATTTTCTATCAACTTGTTGATACCCGGTTTGATTGATGTAGCCCTAATCTACAGTACACGTATATCAACGTGTTGTTTAAACCCTGTCTGGTTGTTAAAGCCATCATTTAGTACATCAACCTCTCAAGGCATTGAGTGCCTTACTCGGTGATCGGAGAGAACTTGGACAACAGGTGGGATCCCCGCTGCTGTATCTGCATGCACCCATCTTTTGAGGGCGCTGGGTGGTTATTAATATCACTTGGTTATATGGTGATATCAAGGCTGCCTAAACCACTTCACAATTCACTTGAATGTTCTACATCACAAGAAAATGAGGCAGCTTTTATTTTCCTGTTCACGCGTACATTGCAAGACGCAGTCTCTTAATGGTCGCGTGTAGAGCCCTCTAAATTAAATCATTGGGATCCTGGAGCTTGAACAACCATAAAGCTGCTAAACAACTCCAGTTTAGATAATAATTCTCATTCTGTGAAATCCATAGTCCATCAGTTCTTTAAGAAATCTTGAATTTCAACCGCACCATGTTCGCTATTCGCTATCGTTTATTATTCCCATTCCTTACCTCGTTCAGGAGCCTCTTATTCTCCTTCTTTTTCTCCTCATGTTGGTCAGGAGGCATTTGCAGTAGGTCGTCTTCACAACAGATGAAACTCACCGTGCATCCCATCCAGGCAAATTCAGATCACAGTTGCGTAGTCCCATTCAAGAATTTGATATTTCAACACTTGCTCTACTCTGTATGGACAATAATCGGACAAATCACTCAATATTATGATTCCTCCTTACGCAGGTAACTCCGCAGCAGCGCTGGTGCCCCTCAATGATCTCAATCTCGAATTGATTATAGGTTACATCTAGATACATTGGGTTTACTATTTCAGTTGGTTATTATACAAATGCTGTCTGGAACCAAATGTGATTCCCGTTGAGCGCTAAACCTGAGCACGTTCTCATATTGAACGGAATCCCGCTTGCTGCTCTGGAATAGGAAGGATTTTGAGTCAAGTAGCCTAAAAAACTTGTCTGAAATGAGAGCCCATTTACCGCCCCTTTGCCTTACCGAGAGCGGCGTGTGAGATTCGTGTAGATGAAAATTTACGAACCAGTTTACAAAAGTGTTTTTTGTGTTTCAGTTTATCTGGGTTAAACCCAGGCTAAACGACGTTTCACACTCTCACATGCCAAAGTGGGACTCTTGACACTATTTTTGCACTGTGACCTGTGAAACTGAATTGTCGGTCTTGTAAATTTGACTGCACCTTGCACACTCATTTTACATAATGTTGTATTGTACTGTATTGTTGTGTCATGTCTTCTGTCTGCAGGTGAATGTAGTGCCCACTATGCTGTACTGACAGCTAATTCTATCAGTTGTGTTGCAATACAATTATCTTGTATCTTAATTTTTTTTAGGAAACAAATAGGAATTTTTCATATGTATCAATTACACATTGTGTGGACTCTCACTACCAACTCAGCGTCATCCAATGAATTTGGAGGCATTTGTTTCCAGATGTTTCACAGATGAGGTGGTATGCTATAAATCCTGGGCAGATCCTTTTTTCTCCAAACTTTCCTAGAATCTCTACTTTGACCGATAATTATCAGCAAATTGATTAATAACAGTAATTGTTTGATTTCAAATCCAGTATAGAGCTAAAAGAAAACAAAATGCTTCCTCTTTCCAATACTTATGGAGGGCAATAATGTAAATAAAGAATCTCTGCCAGCACAGTTTGGGTCTGGTTGGCACAGTAGTGTGGAAATAATGTATAGTGGATTTGCATTTGTCACTTGGCCATGTCTCAGCAAATGTTCTGTTCCTCAGGTCACTGTGAAGCCCAACGGAGCAACTGCTGAGCATACCAGCCCCTGGTATGAAGTAATGAGCAGGGAGTCATATTGGGATTTAAGGGCGCCAGCGGCATCTGCCCTCACTGTAGCCATGCCAAGAGCCTGACAGTCACAGGCTTAGGGCGAGGCGCTGACGGACACAGCCCTGGCACCGTGCCACCATCATCATCACCACTAGGTCAATGTGAGGTATGCACACGCCTCCAAGTCCAGGCCTTGTATTGGTAATCCAGACCTACTGTAGCCAGCAGTAACGGTTGTCCCAGTCTGTCCCTGGTAGCTAGGGTTCTACTATCGTACTCTGGCCCTGCAGTTATTCAGTAACTGTCTGTTCTGACACAAGAAGTGTGCCGAGGAGATGGAGAGGAGCCTTCTCTGTCACAGCCACCAACTACTGGAACACACTGCCCATAAAAATAAGAGGCTGCAATCACTTTAACACTCTTAAACACAAACTGAATACATGGCTGAAAGAAATCAGTTATGTAACCATGAATAGCTATCCCAGCTATCACAGACGTTTGTATAGCTTGTTTATTTTTTTGACACATTTACATTGATTTGTAAACTGATATCTTGATTAATATGTGCGGTCCCTGTCAACTAAATTGTGAAATAAAATAAAAATACATTGATAAGGTTGTTATGTGGAGCCTATAGACCTTAGAGAGGGAACACATGGAAGCATTGGCTCCATTCAGATGACAACCCCGAGCCCCTGTCGGCACTGTAGATCTGAGAGGATTTAATAGATTTAGGAAATGTGGCAAAAATTCCACAGAGCCTTTCATAGAGCAATGTGGAGTGAGCCCTCTATTGCTCATACCTGCTCAAATGAACAGAGAGGCTAAGGCTGAGTTTCTTCCCCCACGCCATCAGAATCATCAACGATGATCCCACCAGTGCCCCCCTCAAGTCACTCACACACTCACTGACATCATAACACACATGCACACACATAATCATCCATCTGCTGTTTATATTGCTTACTGCTTATACTGTTCATATTGTTTATACTGTCCATACTGTATATTTTTTAGCACTTCTATTTTTTATTTTATTCTATTTTAAAACTTATTGTATTGTTGCACTACTCTGTGGCACTGTCACTTTTGCATTTCACTGTATACTTGTATGCACGTGACAAATAAAGAATCTTGAATCTTGAATCTTGAAATGAAAAAGTGCTTAGGGTTAGGGTTAGGGTTAGGGTTAGGGTTAGGGGGTAGCGCAGAATGGTTGTTTCCACAATGCCTGGGGAACACTTAGTGTAGCATGCCATCTTGTGATAGAAAATTAGAATGTGTAAATGATGTATTGACACCAGTTGACCCATGCTGTTCTATGAACTCACCAGTGGAGGCTGATGGAGGGAGAAATCGGAGGACGGGCTCAGAGGAATGCATGGACCGGTATAAGGAATGAGCCCATCCTCCAATTTCCAGTCCAGAGTGCCAGATTGCAAAATATGTAACTATGAACACTTAACTAGTGAGCATGAATGAGTAGAGGGTTCACTTGAGTCATAGATAATGCAAGCAAATATGTAAGCAACTTAGAAAAGGGAGAAAAAATAAACATTTTAGAATCAGGTAGAGTTGTCTGCAGGAGACAAACAATTCCGGTAAAACAAAAACAAAAACTCCTGCCCACTGCGTTTGTAAAGACCCACTAGTTTTATTTTCAGTGTTTTGGTCGGACGCCCCTTTGTCAGAGCATCAGTGCAATTCATTGATGGATTTAGCTCCACAGTGCATGTCAAAGTCATGTTTCGGTCTTGCTTATTAGACAGGCTCGTGTGCTCCAGTTGAAGGCTACAGAGATAACAACGTCCTGTTTTTGGCACCAGGGGTGTCTCAGAAAGAGGATGTGGTAGCCCAGTGCAGGCACCAAGCAAGGTGTCACAACAACCTCAGGCATCAGGCAGGGCATCACAACTTCACTTTTGACAATTAAATATATTATAAAATGTACTGGAAGCCAGTGTAACAAGGCTAAAATTGGTGTGATGTGATCACTTCTCTTACTTCTGGTTAAAAGCATTGCTGCTGCATTCTGCACTCGCTGCAGACAAGACAGGGCCTTCCAACTGAGGCAAGAATATTGCCAATAATCTAGTTAAGAATACATAAATAAAAGCATGGATGACTTTCTCCAGATCAGCAAAGGACAAAAATGACCTTATTTTGGAAATATTTCTCAACTAATAAGGATTCAATCAATCAAATCAAGAGACTATTTAGTCAAGTTATTCTGTCAGTGGTGGTTTTATAACTGAAAGCCCAGGCTTAATTTTAAACACAGTGTTAAGATGCACAATAAAGGGCTTTAAAACCTTTTTTTACAAAATGAAGTGCCTTCTGTAGCAACATGTGTAGCATGATTGATCTGTCATTTGGAGAACTTGTTTCAACTCAAAGCATTTCGTTCACAGAGAGAAACCTACCTGGCAAGATGTCTTGGTCTGATAAGAAGTACTGCTTTCAGATGAACAGGTTTAAAAAAAAAACACAGTGCACAAAAAAAAAAAAAAACAGCCACCAGTAGACTGGTATAAAGCATAGCATATTATTACAGTGATAAGTGAAAGAAAGTTGGAATTTTCAGACCTAAATGTTGTCTAATTAATGACCAAAAACAATGTTTTCAGTGAGAAGTTATGGCTTGTCAAAAGCCGCAAAAGACAGGAAAAACAAGGTGTTCCAGCACACAGATTTGATATTGATACCTGCTTTGATACCAAGATATAGTTTTGATAGTGCTGTATTTTGCTCTACTGTACTTCAAACAACATAAACTGACTTGGTAGTGAATTACCACACCATCTAATGGTGTTCAACTAATGCATATTCAGTTGAACAGTGTGTGAACTATTCCATAATATAGTTCTTTAGTGTTAATAGTTGGATCTATGATAACATTTTCAGTCTGAAAAAACAGCCTTTTGCAATAAACCACTAGCCATGAAAAAAATAAAGAGCCAAACGCCTACTCATTTCCTTCTGTTTTGTCTTAACCAGGCATTATCAGATCATCACTGGAAAAATATTACAGTTTTCTGATTCGTCTCAACTTGAGAATAATGGAGCATAGAACAGCTAGTCTTTAAGATCCTGAGTTGAATTTTGAAAGTCGATAGTAAGGCTATCAAAACCCTAACCCTCAAAGTTGAGATAACACTTGCGTGCATTCAAGCTCTTGCTGATTCCTAGTACTGGTTACACTTTGGTTTGCATGAGATTATATACCAGTTATACTGTATACCAATACAACTTTGAGCATCATCCATCTAAAATACTAGTTATTTTACCAAAACATCTGCTCTGTAATAATGAAAAAGAAAAACTAATGCTGCATACCTCTGTAGACAAAAGTTGAAAGATATGTTTATTTAATACAAATAGTACAGTGCTTTATGTTAAAATGTTTGATGCTTACAGAGCACTTTAGCATCAAGTAATACAACTGATTGCAAGAAATATGATAGAAAAAAGCTGTTTATACTACTTGGGCTGCTACTTAAGGCAGTACACTGTACATAAGCAGTCATAACACCGACATAAAGTGTTCATAACAGCTATACGCAGGTTGCGGAAACGTTATATGACGTTGCTGAATAATATGTCATACGACAGGTGGTGAAATGTCAAAATGATAGTGAAATTCCCCCTGCAAAGTATGCTGACATCATAATCCCCTGCCCCGTTCCCCACAGACCCTACAGAGTGACAGACGTGTTTCTGGATCCGAAACTTCCTCCACTGTGGACCGAGCCGCTCCGATAGACGGTCAGCATCGTCTTACTGATCAGGCCGTGCTTGTAGAGCGCCACCAGCAGCTGGTTACGGAACTTCTGCCCGATGAACGCGTACAGCACGGGGTTGACGGCGCAGTGAGCGAAGGCCATGACCTGGGTCACGTAGAGGGCCGTGTCCAGCCTCCTCCGGAACTCACAGGTCTCGTCGACCAGCCCCCCCCCTCGCACCAGCGTGTCCACCAGGACGCTGAGGTTGTGGGGCAGCCAGCAGAGCACGAACGCCAGCACCACTGACAGGATGACGCGCATGGCCTTGTGCCTCTTGCCGTTGCGTGCCTTCAGCAGCTTCCCCACCGTGCAGCTGTAGCAGAACACCATCACCGCCATCGGCAGGAAAAAGCCCAGCATGTGACGCAGGACACGCACGCCTGTGCGCCAATGCTCGCCGCTCTCCACCGTCAGGTTCTCGTAGCAAAGCATCTGGTCCTCCGGACCATTGAGCCGCACGGCCTCCCTCTGAACCACCACCGGTAAGGAAAGCAGGGCGGCCACCAGCCACACCGCACCGCACACCAGCCCCACCAGGTGGCGCCTCTGATTCAGGGCTCGGGTGGCCTTCACGATGGCCAGGTAGCGGTCCACGCTAATGCAGGCTAGCAGGAAGACGCCGCCGTAGAAGGACGCCTCCTGGAGGCCGGACAGAAGCTTGCAGAGGATGGTGCCGAAGATCCACTGGGAACGGACATAGACGGCCCAGAAGGGGAGGGTGAGGGAGAAGAGGAAGTCAGCCAGAGCCAGGTGCATCAGGTAGATGTCGGTGGAGGTCCTGCCTCTGTCCATGCAACACACTACATAGATAACCACACTGTTTCCCAACAGGCTCAGCATAAACACAGCGATGTAGGTGATCATCAGGCTAACACTGCTCCAACTCCAACTGGACTCAATACAAGGGGGAGCCAGTAGCTCTTCAATCATTGGGATAGTGGAGTTGATGAGATCCGCGAAGAAATATACGTCTAATTCAACTTCCTGCATTCCCTGCAGAAGAAAAACATACATTAATACATACATACATACCTACATGCATGCATACAGACAGACAGACAGACAGACAGACAGACAGACAGACAGACAGACACACACACACACACACACACACACACACACACACACACACACACACACACACACACACACACACACACACACACACACACACATAAATACATAAATACATACATACATACACATGTTTGAGAATGCTCTGAAACACTGCCAATAGGTGATCTGTTCTCCTACTTGTGATTATGATACAGGGTTCCTGTGGGGTTGTCTAATACATATTCAACCATCACCTATACCTTCAGACATGTTATCACTGAAAGTTAGAAAGACATCTCAAGACAGTTGTGAGTTTCAAGATGTATGGGTATGTATGTATCCTGAATTTCCCCCTGAATTTCCCCCTGGGATAAATAAAGTTTCTATCTATCTATCTATCTATCTATCTATCTATCTATCTATCTATCTATTTATTCTATCAATTTGAAGATGTTGAAGTGTGTAGAATAACAGTATTAGTCTGACAGGTCTGTTACAGTAACATGAATGAGTCAAATCCTTACCTGGCTATAGTTATAATCCATTTGACTCACACTTGTCAGCAAGTAGGGTGTCTGCCTCATCTCATTCTTTTTCTGGAACTAAAGACACATTGCATGGAGTTTGATAAAGAGGGGTAAGTGTTACCCCATATGAAAGGGAAGTAATAAGAACCACAGATCTTATCTATGGTTCAGAGAAACAGAAGACAGTAGACTTTGAAGACAGTTCCAAGAAGGTTGAGTTTTAATTATAAGCTTTTCTTTTTTCTTACTTTTTTCAATTATCTTACAATGCACATGGTGGATTACATAAAATAAACGTGTCAATTATTTATATTATAAAAGTCTAAGGAACAGAATTCTTATGGGACAGCAAATGTGACAAATTGTTATGTCTCACCATTTTACAATGATGAAGGTTACACTTGTTGATCACAAGAGAACTCATGTTCTAAAAGAGTAGAATGCACTCAATCTTATGCACTGCAATGAAAGAATGCTGAAATAGAGACAATCGCCACAAGAGGGCAGTAATAATCCATTGCTGCAATCACAACCTCTTGAGTTGTTTGTTTACTTATATTAGCTCCAAACCAGCCGAGGAAAATGCTGAATTATTTTCCAGACTTGGTTATACAGAATATGTAGTTGGTATAGTGCTATTTGTGTGCACTGTCTTGTACCCTTAATATTATTACAACAAAATGATATCCTTGGTTGCTTTCCTGCTGATATGTCATTAATAACACCAGGGAAGTTTTGAACAGTTGCTGGTACATTGTGATCACATACTCCTGTGATCTCTTATCAAACATGAGGTGCACATTGTTCATGTAAAAGATCTGGGCACACAAACACACACACACACACACACACACACACACACACACACACACACACACACACACACACACGTACACCCACACACACACGCACACACAAAATCAAAAGGTGTGTACATGTGTGTATGCACGTGACAAACAAAGAATCTTGAATCTTGAATCTAATATGACTTCTAAATACCTTTATGAATAAAACATGTGTTGTACCTCTTTTTAACCAAAGAAAAAAGGACTTACTACTTTGTTGTTTATGTTGTCGCTGACATGGGAGATATTGTAAACAAATGATAGGAAAAGTAATGCTGCTCTCCTTAAGCACAGCAGATCATAGAGATCTAGTGCTATTTTCATGTTCAAATGCATTTTCGCCATTGTTATTATTATTATGATGATGATTATTATTATTATTAATATTATTATTATTATTAGTAGTAGTAGTAGTGTTAATAATAATAACAATAATAATAATAATAATAATAATAATAATAATAATAATAATAATAGTAGTAATAGTAATAGTAATAGTAATAATAATAATAATAATAATAATAGTAATAGTAATAACAATAATACATTGTATTTGTATACTGCTTTCTCGTGGACTCAAAGCACTTTACAAAAATATGAAAATAAAAATAAAAATATAGGAGGACAGTCACAGAACATACATAACATACAGACCTATACATTAAAAGCCTGCCTGAACAGGTGGGTTTTTAGAAAGGTCTTAAAAGAGTGAACACTGTCAGCAGCTCTGAAATTGTGGGGGAGAGCATTCCACAGGCGAGGAGCAGCAGATGAGGAAGCTTTGTCACCCATAGTGCGGAGTCTGGTTCTGGGGACAGTGAGGAAGCCAGAGTCAGTGGAGCAGAGGGAGCGGGTGGGGCAGTATGGCATGAGGAGCTCAGACAGTTAGGCTGGGGCAGAGCCATGTAGGGCCTTGTAAGTGAGGAGTAGGACTTTAAAGTCAATCTTTTGACGGACAGATAGCCAATAAATTACAGTCTGGCCCCACTAGAGGGCAGCAGTAATTTAAAATAACCACTCGTCTGCATTGACCATGCTGTCATCAGATCCGCTTCTACCACACGGATGACTGACAGTCATGCAAAGATGCAATCAATAACAGCAGTGACATTCATCAATTGCTTCTAACTCCTCTTTTTCTCATAAGATGCAATACAGCTGACATCCTTCGGTGCCTAATTTGTATGAGTCACGTTTTTATTGTTTGTGTCTGCTACTCCCTGACTAAACATTCCAGTAAGATCTTCCTTTTTACGATCGTCATGATGACATGATGACGCATGTGCTTCCCAAAGGGATGGGGTGGTGGTTTGACTTCTTTATCTACTGAAGAGTTGAAGTGAGGTGAATTGGTATCCAATCAGTTTCCTTTTACTCACAGTGGCTGGGATGGGTTGTGTTCAAAAGGCACGAAACGGAGGTTCCACATTTACTTGTCCAATAACAGCGGTCATTTTTTTCTGCAAATCTTTCCAGACCTGTTGAATGTGACCCAAGCTGTGTGTGTTTGAGACTTGCATGGGGAGCATGGGAAGCTTAACCTGTACAGAAGTGACTTCATGAAGAGGGAGTAAGGCAAAGCCTACACACCTCATGAAGGCTCAGTCAGACACTCAATGTGTTTTGTAATGTGTCCTTTGTTCATCCAAGGTCAATCAATCAGTCACATTTATTTATTTACTCAAGACAAATGTTTCAAAATGCTTTACAATAAGAAGAATACAAACAATAAATACAATACAAAGAATATGAACTAACACCCAATCGTAGATCCCCAAAAAGCAAGTCAAGGAAAAACTCCCCAGTGGGGAGAAAAACTTAGGGCACGGAAGATCAGACGATCCCAATGAGATACTGTAAATATATTTGTTCACAAGGAAGCCCTTACTGGCCAAGAGGCAGCATATTTATTCGACTGCTCATTTTGACTCTGACTAAGAAATGCGAATTTACAAATATGGTTGCTAGATATAGCTGAATAACACATATACACACTTAAAAAACATCTGGATTGTCAAAATAGTGGACCATCTGCCAAAAAGGGAGGATTTCCCAAATTAACCCATTCATGGATGTTTAAAGGACCCAAACCTAGACTACACTGTCTCTGTAGGCCTCTACCCCCAGACCCCAGATTACCTTCAAATCAGCGTTTACATTTGACAGACAGGTCAAACGTACTCAAACTAGACAGGTGAACGCAGGCTTGGAGCCCTCTAAAACAACGAAGACAAAGAAGACCTTGTAGCACTGAGGTCAAGCTCTTCCTTGTGTTTGGTTTAGACATGAATCACCATGACTGCTTGTTAACATGACTTGCCCTCGGGTTAGTTTGTCTGTTCAATAGACTGTATCTGTTTGGGAGTATGCTACTGTGAGAACGTTTTGCAATGGTAAATGATTGTATTGATTTTGATTTATAAGGCCATACTGGGTAAAATGGCACTTTATCTCTGTTTGGAAAAATAAATACCAATTACGGTCCCACTCACACTTGATTTTATTAACGGTCCCAAAAATAAGAATAGGTCATGGTAGAAATAGTTTAAATAACAATAGGTCATGGTAGAAATAGTTTAAATAAGAATAGGTCATGGTAGAAACAGTTTAAATAAGAATAGGTCATGGTAGAAATAGTTTTAGCTACTCAGCTCCGTGGTCCTGGAATTCTCTCCAGAACAGTTTAAAACTCGAGTATCTAGTCACTTTGGTGGAGTTTAAAGACTCACATATACATATACAAAGATACAATTATCACAGATGTGTGTAACTGTCATTAGGACAGCTGTTTTTAGTTATGACGTTTGTGTTTCTATATGTAACTGTTGTATTGTATGTGTGTCTATAGTTTGTTTAATGTTGTATGTGCATATGCATGTATATTGTTTTGTCTGAAACTGTATTATCCCTGCTGCTGTTGAAACAGGTCTCTCTCTTGAAAAAGAGATTTTATCTCAATGAGTCTAACCTGCATAAGTAAAGGTTAAATAAAAACATATATACTGTATAGGCCTACCACACTTTAGAGCTGTGAAGATGGCATTCAGTGGTTAAGATCTGAAAGGAAATGGAAGTAAAACCATTGAACCATAATCGGCAGTAATAATGGTGCAGTTTTAACCCCTTGTCCATTGATTGACGGGACCAGTCTGTCCAGGTCTGATCAGCTGTGGACCTATTAAGAGAAGTGCTTAGTCAGCAGCTGAGACTCCTTTAGCCCAGTCAGTGCAGTTACTTCATTGATTGTTTGTTTTTAAACTATTGCTTGATCAATCAAAAAACCCTACTTGAACATAAAGAGCGATTCTGAATTGATAAAGGGTACTTCTGGTTAAACACAATTGAATTCTGCTGACATTCATGACTAATACCGTTTTGATTGGCTGTTCTATTAGCGTATTGATTTCTCCTGGCTGGTACGGACACTATGTTGTGAAATAGCAGCATGTTACAGAAAGTCAAGTCAATCAAAACTATCTGTAGCAATATTTATTACCTGTTCACTTGACATGTTGGGATCTTATCTCAGTGGACTGGAAAAGCTAATTTTGTGATGGAAGCTAGCTAGTACCAAGTACATCAATGGCTAGTGCAAACAAAGCTCATTGTAATTGCAATTTCCACTCGTGGCCACAGGGGGGCCAGATGTCATGTGTAGCTCTTTTAACAGTACAGTAATATAAGCCGACGATATAAGTTTGCCTCAGTGCCAACAACATTACTAACGCCCTTATGTCAGTTCATTGATGCAAGGGTAATGCAACTGTCACATTAAAGGGGAACAACATGGGGAAAGAAAAATTAGTTGTAGTGCCTAAAACTCACTACTGTTGGTCATAGATCGCACCTTCCCCTTTGAAAAAAACATCAACAAAACAAGGTTACATGCCCTTTTTCCGACTGCAATAAACCATCTATGAGATATCAGTTGTGAAATCTAGTGTTAAAATTGTGTTGTGGCTCTCGCTTTTCGAAAACGCTTGTTTTCTGAAAAATAAGGTGAAGCGAATGCAGGGAATCAAAGCGCGTTGGTGAATTTGCCCCAGTTTCACAGCTAAACATTAGCCTATCCCTCTTCATCACAACAGAAACTCAGCCCCTCTGTCTCTCACCCCCCTCCCGTGCTTCAGTGCTCGCATGCACAGTAAGTTCAGGCCGACTCCCCACCTCATAGCACCACCATGGTGGCTGTGTTTACTCTGCTTTTATCCTCTTGATGGGCTGAGATAAGCTTGTGGACATACACTCCTAGAAACCAGACCCATCACACTGGTTCAAACTGACGAGTAAACAGTGAGATCCTGTCTTCATGCTAAATGGGTTAGGGTTAGGGTTAGGGTTAACCTTAGGGTTAGGGTTAGGGTTAGGGTTGGTTAGGGTTAGGGTTGGTTAGGGTTAGGGTTAACCTTAGGGTTAGGGTTAGGGTTGGTTAGGGTTAGGGTTAACCTTAGGGTTAGGGTTAGGGTTGGTTAGGGTTAGGGTTAGGGTTAACCTTAGGGTTAGGGTTAGGGTTGGTTAGGGTTAGGGTTAGGGTTAACCTTAGGGTTAGGGTTAGGGTTGGTTAGGGTTAGGGTTAGGGTTAGGGTTAGGCGATGTCTCTTCCATTTGTGTGGGAGACATGCTTTTACTAGGGTTAGGGTTCATGTGTCCTGCCTACCTGAGGGTAGCCACACTGTTATTGTTATTGATGACGAAGCAGTGTGTGTGTGTGTGTGTGTGTGTGTGTGTGTGTGTGTGTGTGTGTGTGTGTGTGTGTGTGTGTGTGTGTGTGTGTGTGTGTGTGTGTGTGTGTGAGAGAGAGAGAGAGAGAGAGGGAGAGGGAGAGAGGGAGAGAGGGAGTTTGGGTTATCACCAGCAGCTGACAGTGAAAACTGCAGCACCATGAGAAGACTGCCACAGACTCACATATTTTTAAGAGATATTCAATGCGCCACAAGTACCACATTTTCTTGTGGGCTATTGTTGTAAACAGAGTTGTATCTTTTGGGGTTATTTGCCTGCAAAAAAAATTCAATTAAAAAATGTGACATTTTCACACAATCTGTTTTAATGAAAACGGCTGAACGGATCTTTATGAAATTTGGCCTATTTAGGCTGTCACCACTCAAGTAGACTTGACAAACGGCTTGAAAGAAATATTCAGTAATGGCAGAGAAATTGTGATAGAAAACAGCCTTCTTCAATTCAGTGTCAATTGCGCGTCTCTATAATTACACACATCTAGGTCATTCTGTGAGAGCTGTATGATTGTTCGTTTGTTTATGTTTATCCAGAATTTGACAGTGGTGTTCTCAGTTGCAGTGTCTGCAACATGCTGTGACATTCTGCAACCCTTTCCTCAAGCACTTTCTTCAGAGATCAAAATCCTGGTAAACTTCTAAACACTGAGTCATGGTCCCTGTCCACACCCTGCAAATTGAGTCAACAGCCCCAGCTTTCCTCTCCCTCTCTTACATGCTCTCTCTCTCCCTCTCTCTCCCTCTCTCTCCCTCTCTCTCACTCTCTTACATGCTGTCTCTTTCTCCCTCTCTCTCTCTCTCTCTCTCTCTCTCTCACTCTCTTACATGCTGTCTCTCTCTCCTCTCTCTCTCTCTCTCTCTCTCTCTCTCTCTCTCTCTCTCTCTCTCTCTCTCCTTCTCTTTTTTCATACTGGAACTAGATAAATGCACAGTTCCTCTTACAGATGCATGGTCTGAAGTATATCACAGGGCTAACTGTCAGTCTTTTGTTCAGTCTCTTATTGCCGGTAATGAGACAGATGCTAAGGTGCACACATCTGCTTCAAAACAACAAGCAGTATTCATGATGTAAAGGCTCCTTTTGATGCTAAAACCTCAGGAAACAGGATCCCGCTCCCTTCACCCTGTTGACAGTTGACAGGATTGGATTGAGGTGCCAGTGCCAAAGGTCAATGCGTGGCTTGCCATGGGGGTTGGATGTTGCTCAGATTGTTCTTGCTTTTCCTGAATTTATTAAAATGCAATTTTATTAAAACTAATTAGAGGATTCCAAACGGGTGGCCGGGCTTCACAGGAAGTTACTGTATTAAAGCCTTGAAAACCTTGAAATTGGCCATTACTTTTCTCGCAGTTTGGTTTTCCAGCCGAGGTGAGAGAACGAATGACCATTTCATGGTGTGTTGTGTAAAAGTTTTGATATTTTGTCAACAGTAAAGAAGCTTGACAGAACAAAACTACAAAAGGTTGACAGAACAAAACTACAAAAGGTTGACAGAAAAAAAAGAAAAAAAAGGGCATTGTGATCTTATAGACACTATTTCTCCTTCTACAGAAATTGGATAATTACTATTTCCAGAATCCTACAGCTTGATGATAATGTTTTTTCTCACAGAAACTGTGGCAGCCAGGTTTTTACATTTTACATCAACTCTTGTGTAAAAGAAGCTGTACAGATGTGATACAAGTTGATTGAATCAGGTGATGATTACTGGCTGTTCCTGTTTTTTGGCAAACATCGAACTTTGAACTTCATCCATCTGTCCCCTGGAGGCCTAATCCCCAACCCCCTCAATTTCACAATTTTTCAATGACACTAGTCATGTGGAGCTTCACTTCCATCAAATACCATGAACTTGACAGAACCTGTCAAGTGACTTCTGCTTCACCTTTGCAAAATCAGTTTTTAATCATCTAACAGTGTTCTACAGTTAGCCCAAGGCATGGGTTACATCCACGATTATATAGTTATGCTGCTTCTGCAAGTCACATCAAGGTTTGACTGATTGAGAGGTTGGGGAAGACTCTTCCTTGACTTAGGGAGGGAGAAAAACATGCTATTTTGGTGGTGCTGAGATTACAAAAGATAACCAGGGGACAAATTACAAAAAATCGAATTTAAAAAGTTGGATTGATAATACTATATAATCTATACATAATAATACTAAATGTAAGCATCAATGTGCCTTTTTCAACTGGAGAACAACTGGTGCCACTTTGTTAGCCAAATCCAAGTGATTTATGGCGAGCTTGAAAGTCACATTAAAATGTGGTACAGTGGTGATTTCTTGAAGATAATATCTGCCAAAATGCCATATTCTAATTGAGCAACAAAAACAGTCAAGCAACCCGTTGAAACTACAAGCAGGAGTGGCCCCAGATGTTGGCCATTGCAAGGGAGGAACAATACTTGGTTGGGAAGTGATGTTGTAATGGGTCCACTGATGTCAGTGACTATAGTCTGTTGAATACAGATTACAGTTGGGCAGGATACAGCCTAGATCTTCCTGTCTCTGGAAGGAGAGGCTCTCTCCACCATGTCATTATGCATCTGCCAAATCAAACAAGCTCAGCTAGTTAGTATCTGGAAACAAGACTTAACCACCAACAGGATACTTTTTCCGAAGCAGATATTGTATCTAAGATGGGAACAATTCAGGGGCAAGATCAGTCTGCAATAGCACAGATGTTGTTTAACCAAGATTCTTGGCATAGACTTCCCTCTTACTGACAAATACCTGTATCTCACATTACCATAAATTCAGCCCAGGCCTACTGAAAAGATTGCAGAATGCTGTGTAACATGACAACTGAGAATTCACTTTTTTTCTTGCAATTTAGGTAGTCAGCTATTTTCTAAACATTTCTATACCGGGGGGGGGGGGGCGTAGTAGGGCACTTTACAAGTTAACAATGAAATTATGGCCTCATCCAAGGTGCGAATTGTCATTCCCCGGAATCGAGTTGTTTTAGTGGAGTCGTGTCCCTGTGTGCAACTGATTGCACCACCCCTGCGAAGCCAGGGACCTGCAAGCTGTAGTCTGTAGATCTGTGACACCGTGTGGTGGACCCAGGCGGAGACTGAACACATGTGCCACTGCTCCCAATGGAGTGACAGGGAGCTCATGCAACCCTGAATAGCAACGCCTGATGAGGTTAGTGTGCTTGCGTACGCTGGGAGTCCACACCCCAGCCGGGGGTACCCCGCCACATACAGCAGGTCAGAGAAAAGGTTTATGGATGAGCGACGGTAGCACAGCGGTACTGCCACGGCAGTAGCGAGTCAAGTTCACTTTTTCATACGTTTTATTTGAGGTATTTCACCTTGGCAAAACAACCATCAGGGGGCATCATTGAGCAATTCTAATGGATAGGCTTACAATGTGTTATAGACCCGTTTCAGTGTTTACAAACATTGCCGCCTGTGGGCTGTAATAAACAAAATTAACTATAGGCTATCCTGACAGCAAACTCCAAATGTATGTCTGGGTACCTTCCTAAAAATGTATCTATTGTTACCCAATACGGAGAAGCATTTTTAGTTGGTGTTATTTCATTTGTGGAGCTAAGATCTAGAGTATATAAAATACAGTGCCTTGCATAAGTAATGGAACAGTGAAGCATTATTTCTTCTTTTGGCTCTACACTACAAAAGTTTGGATTTGCATTCAAACAATTACTATGAGGTTAAAGTAGATATGGTATTTGTGGTATGGTAATGGTAATATAGTATTAAAGTATGGTAATATGTATAAGGTATTGTAATAAAGTAGAAATGGTATTTGTGTCATAATGAAATGAAGGAAAGATTTTCGAAAACTGTCTGAGTGAAGCCTGAAGTATCTTGTGTAGAAGGGGGCCATTGAAACAGCTGCTCGAGTGGTGCATGTATGTTATGTTGTGTTATGTGAATTCACAAAGCACATGTGTTTACAGATGCTGGTGTTGTTACATTGCAGCTGTTCAAATATTTGTCTCCAAGAGGAACCGAAGGACTAATTTGGCCATTTTCACTGTACATGCCTAGCGTGATATGGAGCAGATGTTGCCCCACCGATGATGGCTTAGCAAACTGGAGAAAGAGGTTTATTCAAACTACCAACAGGGTTATGTTGAGGGTGTACAACACATGTATATATGCACAACACAACCAAGGTATGCAGAAGACCATCTCTGAACACACAACACGTCCAACCTTTCGGCAGCACTTCACACCTTGTGTCTGCTGTGGCAGCGGCATTGATGGCAGTACGATCCTATTAAAAACTGGCCCACTGTATCTTATAAACTATTAATGTGTGTAAATTATTCTTGGCTAAATAAATCATTTTCTGTGATTATAAATAATAATGAAAGATTTTTTTTTTTTTTTTATGTTTTATGTTTTTTAGTATTGCGGTGTGGTCAGACCCCTGTTAGTAAACAAAGTATGCAAAATATGTTGGTAGCTTTAGGGTGAAGATGTTATTTGGGTAGCAAATGTTAGCATCAGCATTATCTGCTGTAGTACAGAGTGACAGTGGAAAGCACTGAGGGCTCTGAGTCTGTTTAGGCCAGTAGAAGTAGAGTCTGTTGACAAGAACTATATATGACATGACCGCTTCATAAACACATGGAGGTTTTAAGTGTTTGTGCTTCACCCCTTAATGCTATAGGTTAGAGAGAGAGAGAGAGTGGTTGCGTGGGTGGGTGTATGTGTGTGTGTGGTTGATTTGCAGATTCTGTAAGGAAACTACTACCCAGAGCTATATAAACACATCACCATCCCTCCCGCATGCTTTTCTTCAAACCTCGAAAACACATTCAGCATTTATACATGAGTTTAGAGTGTTTGGAAATGCTCCACCTAAACTCTCCCATACTTTAAACCATAATTTAAACCAAATGCTGTACTGTCCTTGGTATGCCTTGTGGTTCAGATAGGATTCGATTGAGCCTTAGGAAAACACACACAAGCAAAGCCTCACCCAGATCTAGTGCTAGGCGTATTGCTTGAGATTGCTTTCTTTAGACTCCATTCCAAGACACCCTGTATCCATTTCCATACACAACAGAATGGGCTTGGTCCTAACAACAGCCTGTTTACCTCCTGACAGTCTCACATGTCACATCAGCAGCAGTGACTCACATGTGCCTTTTATATGTGAGGGAAAAACTAGGTTAGGTATGAATACTGTACCTCCGAGATTATTACTATACAGGTGGGAAAATAATGGAGACAAATGCTGATTCACCCTGAGGAATAGAATTGAGAGCACCAGGCTTTCATCAGTTCAAGACAATGAGTTACTGTATTTCAAAGCTAATGCATAAGTGCTGGTGAACTATAAAATACAGTGCATTCGGAAAGTATTCAGACCTGTTCACTTTTTCCACATTTTGTTATGTTACAGCCTTATTCTAAAATGGATTCAATTCAATCCGAATACACTGTACTAGGTTAGGTGTAGTCTAGTTTACTGTTTCAAGATCTTTATTGGTGATTTGCTGGGTCTGAAAAGCAAGGAGTGATACTTATCTGGGTACTTGCCCATGTGATATCCCCTGATTATTCTTTCAAAGCCATTCAAAAGAAGAGAAAAAAGTCATTTCAAGGAGTCAGTGCCTTTTACCTAATATGGCTGCCCTGTATATTCAGGAGATGGGAAGACACTACTCTCCATTGTTCATTGTCCATTGTTTTTTTGTCGTAGCTTTTTTTTCCTCAAGGTTTTTTTTCTCCTCAGGTGAATGTTGATGTTCACTTTTTTGACTGAAACCTTTGTCTTAAATATCAGTTTCAGTCTTTTTGGCTATGAACAGGGTGGAGGCAGAGTGTCTTTATTAAGCCTGTAACGTCTCGCCTACCGTCTGCTCCTTAGTGTATGTTTGTGTTTGTGTCATATTTTTCATTTATTGTTTCCTGTTTATTTGTGTGTTACCTTGTCTCTCGTTCCAGACACTTCACCACCTGCCCTTGTGTGTTTCCCGCCTGTGTGATCGTCTACCCCGCCCTGATTGGCTTTACCTGTTCCTCACCATCCTTCCTTGTGTATTTAGTCTGTGTGTTCCCCTGTCTCTGCCAGTTCATCTTTGTACCTTTGTGTCATATGTCCCAGCTATTTTCCTAGTGTTAAGTATTCCTGGTTTTTGATCTATGATTGGTTTTCTGACTTTGCCTTTTTGCCTACCCTTTATCGGATTACCTGCCTGCCCTTTTGTACTGCCTACCTGTGTACCGAACCCAGCTTTGCCTACCCCCTTCCTGGATTATCTGCCTACCCACTGACTGCCTACCTGTGTACCGAACCTTTTTGAAAATAAAGATTATTATATTGGATTTAAGTTATGTCTCCGAGTTGTGGATTTGAGTCCTCTGCCTACTAAGTACTACAGTCTTTACAAAGGCCACTATGCTCTGTAATGATGATGCATGCTGTTGTACATAATGTCAAGAGGATTCAGGAAAATTATGTTTATTTTCAACATAGGCCCTCTCTCTCTTTTGTCACATCTTGATGTCATTGCCCTGTAATCAGAGATACAGTATGGGGCTCAAATTTGCTTCTGCTAAATAGTGTGCTGTGCTCAGTAAAGTTTAGTGTGTGCTATACAACAAAACTGGCAACAAGATTAACATTCTCACGTTTACATACAGTACATCGCTGTGGGAAACCAGGTCACCAAGCAGCAGAGTGGTGCTTAGACTGCAGAAGTTGTGGAAGAAAGAGTCAAATCAAACGTGCATGTAAAAACAAAAAGACACAATAATAGTACTGAACAAAAGAAAAGTGACTTCAGGAAGTACCAAAAGAAAGTGCAGAAAGAAAGGGAAGCATGTCTGTCTATTTCAGGCAGTGAACACGGATACTGGGTGACACCACTTGTATGGAAAAGGAGTATGGGTTGAGGGTCCAGAAGGACAAATTTGACTTTTTCTTCCATTGTGTACCTGGGCCATTTGATATTCATTCCAAAATCACATGAACTATTATCCCTGCACTCAGATGGACTCAATTCAACTTGTTGAGTAATTATGTAAATTAGGTATTTCTGTATTTCAATTTTAATAAATTTGCAAAAATGTAACATCATTATGGGATATTGTGTGTGGACTGATGGCAAATAAAATAGATTTAATCAATTTTAAATTGAGTGTATAACACAAAAAAAATTGTAAAAAGTGAAGGTGTCCAAATACTTTTCGAAGCCACTGTATAACTGTAATATACAGTGCCCTCCATGAGTACTGGAAAGAGGCATGTTGTCTTCTTTTAGCTCTATACTCCACAGATTTTAAATCAAACAATTACTATGTTTGTCAGATTTAATTAAATGCCATAGCAACAAGGGAATTTTTCAGGGCCAAAAAGTAGAAAGTTCTTGATTGGCCAAGCCAACCTTCAGATTTAAATTGAATTGAACATGCATTTAATTTCCTGATGATAAGATTTTAGCCAAAAAGACCTGAAGATGGCTACAGCTACAACACCTGAAGATGGCCACAGTACAGGCCTGGCAGAGCATCACCAGGGAAGATACCCAGGCCTGGCAGAGCATCACCAGGGAAGATACCCAGCATCTGGTGGGTTCAATTGGTTACAGACTTCAGGTAATTATTGCATGCAAAGGATTGTCGACTAAACACGAGTGCTTCATTTGGACATTATGTGATTTTTCCAATACTTTGGAGCCCTGAAATGTTTTAAACATTTAGTACTTTCTAAATGGTGCAACCAATTTAAAAAAACAACAACATTGAATTAAAACATTGAGAATCTCTACTTTGACCCCATAGTAATTGTTTGATTTCAAATCCAAACTGTTGGAGTATAGAGCTAGAAGAAGACAAAACGCTTCCTTGTTCAAATCCTTGTGGAGGGCAATGTATAACAAGAAAGAAATATATTTCTTTAAAGATAAAGACTGAAAGACTGATCAAAACAACAATCTTTTAATTTCTGTGTAAATTAATACGATTGTATATATGAAGTACATATTCATGCATATTTGTTCTTATATTCTACAATGTTTAAGATGTACTCCTATACTCCTAGGGGTGACACAACAACGCCAAGGTGGTCTTTACACCTGGTTTTTCCCTGTGGGTTTTTTTAGCAGAAGCAATTTCAGTTCCACATTATTGGACTTTAATTGGAGTGTTATTCAATTCTTCGGTGGAATTATGAGACACACAGTCACCTGTTTTTGAGTCACCCGCGCCTCATGAAATTGTTTGTGAGCTCTATTGTCCCAAACAGAGTATGTATCAATGATTGTCACACACACACACACACACACACACACACACAGGCTGACTTAGCCCTTGGGCAAGACAGGGACACAGGCTGGAACAAGACGCATACTATATGCCAAAGTCCAGGTGAATCAAGCCAGAGTTTATTACCCATGTTACTTCTGAATATTAATAAAATTCATTGTGTAACAATCTGCAGATGCCACAAGAGGTTGTTGTGTAACCCCATGATCATTTGAGAACAACAATCTGTACCAAAATCCCTGGTTGTGCAATCATGTGTTAGCTATGTATTCTAAATCCCCCAGAAATCAGTAGGAGGAGGAGCAGCACCTCTCAACAGAGCTACACACAGAGCCTCAGTTTTGCTTTCATGAAATATTAGTAACACTTTTGATGAGGCACACACATAGAGCATAACACATTACAATTCATTCTAATAATGCATAATGCCTTATAATGTCTTCATAATATATTATAACACGTTATGTCTGTCTATAATTCTTTTTTTTCCAACTGACATAACATGGCTGATGATCATTATGAGATGACATTAGACATTATAATACTGTAGAATGGTTCGGGTTAGGGTTATAGAAGTTGTATAATGTGCTATTAATGCATTATAACTGTACACTCTGAAGTGTTTCTGAACATCTTTATAGAGAAACAGGTCAACTAGAAACAGGTCAGCCAGCACACACTTAGTCTCTGTTGAACTCTTCGGTTTAAGTGAGTTGGCAGGAATGTGCTGTGTCTGTGTCTATTGCTGTGTTTCAATACATTTGGAGGTTGTCTTTGCCATGGAAGATAAATGGTAGCACTTTCAAACACATATTCAGAAGGGGGGCGGGGAGTGTTAGGGGTAGGGTTAGGGTTTGGGTCGATTCTGACTTGAGATACTTTAAGCTCACGTAATTGGAACTTTATTAATTTATCTGCATTTTCCTTCCTATGCGTATTCTGACATCGACTTAATCATGTGGAAATTCAGGCAGCAGTCTGATACGTGATTGGGGCCAAGACTGTGAGGTGTGTTCATTTTATCCCACAGATCTGTGTATTCTTGACTTAACTCCCTCAAAATCCACCACCTTTAGGCGTAACCAAAAGTGTGTGCTCAAGGAGAGAATTTGACGTCATGCCTAATTCTTCTCCAACTTGACTTTACGCCTACACAATGAAAATATTTGTAAGGGATTCTGAGTACCTTTGACTTCTAATAACCCTAACTCTACTCATGAAACTTGTGGGTGTCTTTGTGCATTACCTACACCCAGTATTCCACCTATCCCTGACATAAGGTTTTTAAAAAATCTTTCAGCCTTAAATAAGTCAAACTACATTCAAGCTTTGTGGTACCCCCTTGAGTTTGACATTTCCCTTACATTATGCCAAAGGTTATTTACGCTCTACAGGTTCTGGGTTTTGTCAGAAACTCTCACTAACACCCTTTGTTTCTCAGTCCAGTTGCAGGACATAATTTCCAGTCCGCTTACACTCTTGAGACATCCAGCAAATTCTCTCCCTGTTGGGAGTCACAGCTGCCACCTCCCTGCCCCTTCTACGTGTCCTCTGTCATTACGACTGGTACGATCGGTGGTGGTCACTAACCCCCATCCCTTCCTCCAGCCCAGTTTGACCCCATTTCTTTAGTCCATGGCCTCCACCTCCTCCAATCCTGATCTCCAAATTCCATTTTGGCCACTACCCCCTTCCGTCCAGCCAAATTCTACTTTCACTCACATCTGGACTCATACCGTGCATACCACATGATTTGATTGCGGTAAAAAGCAGTGGTGTTCATGCCACTCACCCTCTAATTATGTTAATTAGATGCAAAACCACACACTGATCTGTTTCATGCTTGTTGCAGGAAGACGAGGAAATGGGAGAAGTGTTTGATCTGCAGCATGTGGACTTTTGACACTTGCTCAGTTTACTTTCCATAGTTCACTTACACTCTTTGAAAAAAAAAAAAAAAGATTAGACCTAGAATCAAAATGTGTTCTTCAGCTGACACTGTGGGAGAACCCGTTTGGGTTCCACATTGAACCCTTTCCACAGAGTGTTATACATGGAACCCAAAAGGGTTCTTCAAAGGGTTATCCCACAGGGACTACCGAAAAACCCTTATGGAACCGTTTTTTTCTAAGACCGCTATGTCTGGATCTCACAGGTTTCTCGGACTGTCTTCCAGCTGTTTACTGAATCGGGGGGAAAAATGGAAATGGTCTATGCATTCCTCTGACAAGGAAACAGCTGTGTCTATTGGTTTCACACCATAAATCATGAATGCCAAATTGTATTGTGATCTGTGCGCCGGATGTGTTTATGAATAGTGATCATATCGCATACTGCGTTGCAGTAATCAACATGTCATGGTCACATTTAGGGTTTATGCATGCCGACTGTTTGAATGCGAGTTAATATAAACACCCACAAGTGTTTGCCATAGCCATCCGGGCCAAAGGCCTTGCTTGTTCTTGGCCCAGCAAGTTCTGCTAAGCTGGGTCATTCTTTCTTGAAAGTACCAGACAAATTACCAGACTCTCCCTGGGTAAACGCATATGACTGACATAGGAGTGTTTTGTCTCACTGGAAGAAAAATGCTTTTTACTTCTAATGCCTTACCCTAACCCTAACCCTAACCCTAACTCCAACCCTAACCCTAACCCTAACTCCAACCCTAACCCTAACCCTAACTCTAACCCTAACCCTAACTCCAACCCTAACCCTAACCCTAACTCCAACCCTAACTCCAACCCTAACCCTAACTCCAACCCTAACCCTAACTCTAACTCCAACCCTAACTCCAACCCTAACCCTAACTCCAACCCTAACCCTAACTCCAACCCTAACCCTAACTCCAACCCTAACCCTAACCCTAACTCCAACCCTAACTCCAACCCTAACCCTAACTCCAACCCTAACCCTAACTCCAACCCTAACCCTAACCCTAACTCCAACTCCAACCCTAACCCTAACCCTAATAATGACGTTATCATCACACAGCTAGCCCCACCCACTACATCATCACAGCTACAGTTTAGCTTTAGCCTAGAGGACTATACAGTATGTAAGTGAAAGCTAGGCATATCGTCATAATGACATTGCTGAAAGGGGTGCCTTAGTTGGCATAACGATGTACTGTATGCCCTAATGTTAATTTATGCCCGATTAACCAGAAATCCACTTGCTATTCATGCTAGCGTGTAACTGGTCATTTGCCGTATCGTCCGAGCACCTGGAGGACAGCCCGCTAATTTGTATTATCACTCTGAAGAGTATGAATTTGGCTGTTTGAGAGAAACTTTGAATCCTAAACAACCTGCCAGGTGGGGATTACACGTTGTTTGAGGTACAATGGACAAATACACAGCACTCTAGCAGGTGTCAAAGCTGTGTGCTGGAAAACCTTGTTAGTGCATAGGGGAAGTTATGAGTGGTGATGCTCATTTTTTAAATTTCATTTTGGTCAATAATATACTTATTGAGCAAACCTGTGGAAATTTCTGACTAATACTGTGTAGGCCTATTGTGCCTTGTGTGCCTTGACTGGGCTTGCTCTGCCGAATCTTCACCCACACAGTAGTTGTGCTTAGCAATGATCCTCTTGTCAGGACATGCCCTTTGATAAACAAGCTCATTCAAGGTAAACAAGTAGCTCTAGCTCCACAAGGCTCAGTTCTGACATTCCTTCAAATGCCCAGGGGTCTTTGGGTGATCCATGATCTATGGGTTTGGATAGTAGCTCTGACTACCTCTCTGTCAGGGCTGACGAATTTAGTCTATAGCAAACATCCAGAGGTAAAGGGGGAGGTGAATCAGTCGTCTTTCCCTCCACACCATCCCAGGATAACACATTTGTCTCACAAGTCAAGTCAGGTCTCGATTATTTGTCATTACATTGAATACAAGTAGACAATGCAACAAAATACCTGAGGCAGAGCAGCTCTACAACATCAATCAACATCAACAATACAAGGATAATAGATCAAATATAAACATGAACAGTAATAACATTAAACACAGTCAGGTCAGATAGCATGGTTCCACATCAGCACACATTCAGGATACTGTGGAGTTGGTCTTCCTTGAATGTTGACCAAAGTTAGCTAAGTAACTCCCTTGTCCCCTTTGTGATAAACCCTCCCCGGAATGGCACTTTGAATATTGAGTTTATATGAGTTTTGCCTTTGGTCATAACTACAAACAGGGTGATTTTCAAAGAAACTTAAAAGCTCACGTAGGTGCAGATGGTCCTGTGCTCATGTATTGAGAAGTTATTTTCAAAGATCTTTCTATGCTGCACTTTAATTGCTGGAGATGAGCGCAAAAAGAGTTAATAACCTGTGCGCCTCACTATTGTTTTACAATGGATACATATTAGGACATCTCTCATAAAAAGAATTTTAAATGTTGTCAAAGGAGTTGACCAGTTTAGTTGTTCAACTATTTGTGCTGTTGCAGGTGGGTGTTTGAGACAGACCCGTGGCAACAGCAGAATGGGGGGCAGGGCGGTGTAATGGGGGGGCAGGGCTGATGGAGACAAACCTGCGGTAACAGCAGAATGGGGGGCAGGGCTGTGGAACCCCATGGCAGGCCTTGTTGGGGATCAAGCTGATGACCTTTCCCGAGGATTCAGGGTCCTGAACGTTCTCCAATCCCCTTTGTCAAACCTTCCTTTCCTCTTTGTTGTGTTGAAGCCCAACCCCCTCTCTAATGGGGGTTGGGGAGTTAGTGGTCCTGCTCACAACAGCGCTGGGTTGATATCGTCAATGGCTCTCTCATGTCCAAGATCAGCTTTCAGGGTGTGATCAATGGGAAGAAGAACTACAAGAGGAATTTCCTGGAGAAAATGTGTGGGTTGCTTCAGCTGGCTTAAAGTCATTTCTATGTCAGTAGAATAAGTTCAATATTTACTGGTGTAAAGCAGAAGTAGTAGTGTCTGCAGTCGTAGTAGTGGTGGCTGTAGTTGTAGTAATAGTGTAGTTATAGTGGTAGTATTTGTAATAACAGTAGCTCTAGTAACTCTAGTAGATGGTGGGGTAGTTACTATATAATGGTTTAGTTTGTGAGTTTAGGATAAGTGAGTGGGGATAGTATACAAAAAATACAATCATATCTGGCCTTTGCTACAGGCTACAGGGTCAGTATGACATTTTAAAGGAGCACATTGTCACCTACATGCAGTATGCTGTTAAAATGTGGTTGCATCATCTTGTGCAAGTCTTTCTTCGTATCTGGTAACCTCCCCTCTAAAACTGCATGAATAGTGTCCTAGTCCCAGCCCTAAGACACTGACGCCCACTCTGTCCTACACCAGATGGTAACCATCAACATTTCCACACAGGCAAAGCCAGTCACATTCTGTTTTTCCTAGGCATTTGAGTAATCTGAGCAGCCTGGGAGCCAGAATCTCAGCTGTATTGCAAGCTAGCTGATGCTAGGTAAGCTAGCAAGCTAGTTAAAGCTAAAGTATTGGTGAACTTGGATATGCTGATGTACCTCGTGCTCTGGCTCCCAGACTACATTCAGAGACGGTTGCCACTTCAAACTATAAACAAAAAATGCTCTACTAAAACTGGTGTGTGTGACTTCTTTTTTTTTTTTCTTTGGATGTCATTCGCAAAAACACTTTTCATAATAAAAAGAAGTCAAGGAACACAAGGAGATGTTAAGAACGGAAATGTATTGAGTTCTAGACACTGCATGGGCCTTTATTTATTTATGTATTGTATCCAGGTTAGTCTGGACCAAGACAGCAACAGTGTTGCAGAGAAATAAGGAACATACACACATATACTGTACATTACAAACAAAATCGAGATACAGACATACTATGAACAAATTACACACATTGAGACACACATACATTACACTTAGTACATACAGTACATTACAAACATACAATCAAGTGAAGTGGACTTGAAGTGCAGTCCATATTGTGTTTGGGGAACCCTCGAAACAGCTCCTGAGAGCCACTATGTCAAGGTAATTGAATAGTGAAGGGGATGTTGTAAACATCTGGGGGCCCAGTAACCCCTAAGCTCTGACAGAGAGAGAGCTGGTGACATCACTGCCTAGGCATGAGGGGGAGAGCCTATCTGGATGGATGCTAGCTGCTGGAGGAAAACCATACCCCCCCCCCCCCCCCCCCCCACACACACACACACACACACACACACACAAACCCCTAGGCAGACTGTTTTGATACTTGATACTGTTTGCCATGTCGTCAATTACTCAGACACAGGGCTGTCCAAATAGCAGGGGCGATTAGTTCATTACACACTCTCAGTTTTGACCCCTGTCCCCCGTGCCGTTATGCATGGTAAAGAGTCTGACAGCAGTGAGCGTGGAGATGAGATTACAAGTTGCCTCAAAGCACAGACACAGGGGTCAGATATGTTGTCATCCCCTAAATGGTTAAAATGAGGATTGCAGAGCAGAGTAAACAGATCCTTTATCTACGGTTGAGGACAACATCTACCTCAAGCTAGCAATGTCCCATCTGCATCAGTACCCACAAATCTCCCATCCCTATATATTCTCCCATTCGTGCTTTTTTTTTTTTTTTTAAATGTTACCCTGTAATCCAGTGGATTTGTTGTTTTCATTATGCAATAGTAGATACATTCACAAAAAAATCTAATTTTAAAACAACCTCTGTCGAGATATCTCGCTTTGAATGCCCTCATCAGTCCTGATCTTCCAAACTGCCCATTTGATTAAATTCCTACAACTCCCAAGATTCCCCTCTCCCCTAACCTTAACCCTCTCACGCGAAGTCCTTCTGTTGAACAGTGCAAGGCCTAGCACGTGCTGCTCTCTGGGAATCACGGACCTAGTAGAGCAGGGTCGGAGTGCAAAAACTGACATCTGACGTATTTTAACTCGGTATGAGACTTTTTATGAAGTAAACACAGACCTTGTGTTTTGATAGCTATGATGCAGCTACACGCAAAATGATTACAGTTCAAGACAGCATGCACCGTGGACTGACTAGAAATACACAGGAACGTGGATTTTGGGTGAACTTCCCCTTTAAGCTCACCTCAGATCTCATCAGCAGTAATGTCACTATTACTCAGCACACAATTCCTCACTATATCCTCCCCAGCCAACATGGCTGCCAAATGTCCATCACATTAATGACTCTCTGTTTATGACTCTGCTTGGCAGTGTCATGCTGACTTCACCGGAGCAGTGCACTGCTAGACGACACACAGGGGGAGTCAAATGAAGGATCGTTTTCATGGGAAGAGTGACAGAGCATTGAGTTACGCAACCTTGAACCCAGATGCAAGCAGCTGCTGTGTTAAGTTACACGTTGAAAGTGTTGATGGGTAAAATTGATGTTTTTGGATGTTCATAGATTTGTCTCCTGAGCCGGGTGTGGGGTTATTACACACTAGACCTGGGTCTGAATAATTTTTTTTAAATATATTTTCAATCGCTGCTTGATTTAGCTAGCTTGGCATACTAGAACCAAATCATGCCCAGCCTGGCTGGCAAGCTATATCAACTGCATCTAAAGAAATTGAAAGAGAAAGAGAAACTGCACAGCTCAGGTGAGCCAAAGGGATGCAGAGAGTTGGAAGGGGCCGCCAAGTCATCCTTTATGGCACTGGGCCTTGAAGGGCGTTCTTTGCACCTTCAATGCCTGTTCAAAATTAAGTTTTTGTGGGTAACATTTTACATCAAGTACAGTTTGTACATAGTAATAATTGTGCTATCAACATTGCACTTACATAGTAACTATGTAACTGCTATTGAATTAAAGTCCATCAGTATCAGTTTTTACACAAGGGGAATGCACTGGGATATCTGGCATCATGTTGGACCACTTTTTACATGTTGAATGGAGAGAGAGTTTTGACATTGATCGAGCAGACTCTGGATGTATCTGTAACCGTCCTTTTGTGTATATTTGCTTTATCTACAGTTATCTCACTGTGGGCACGATTTCCTATTCTGTCTGTGTAGCACTAACGATGGCTGTTACAACCACTCTTTTACACTGCTACATTTACGCACAAATGCTAGCTGTAATTCTGTTTGCAAGGGGTTGATTTGCTTTATGTTTTCACTTTAAATTTGAAAATATGTTTGTGTCACGGCCTCCTTGAAGTATTTTTTTTCTATGGGTATATATGAAATATGGGTATATATGCAAGTATCTTTTTGAACATTTCATTTTATATGTGACTACACACCATTAGCCTTGGAGCAGACCCTCTGCCTGCGTCCCTTCTGCATACACCAGTTATGTGAGAAACAACGCTCACACTTTAACTGGGATGTGCTGTAAATAATCACCGTCTTCTCATGGACATTGGTAGAAAAGTTTATACACAGCCTGTACATACTTTTATATCAAATATTGTGTAGTATTACAGTGTATTTGCTCAAACACCTGGCGCATTGTTAAGAAATATCCTCTTCATAGGTTTGTGTACAGTACAACAAAAATTCAAATATTGTATATATCATGTAATTTAGGTCCCTAAATTAAAAAAGTTAAAACACAAATTATATATATTGTAATGTGGAACATATCAATATAATAACAAGGTAACACAGTGGTGCAAGTAGTGCTGCATTTTCAGCTCATTCTGAGATCTCAGTTCCCCAGTTTTGATAGAGTAGGGTTCACTTACCAGCTCTATTAATCACACACGATCTACACACAATCTACATATTACCATATACACCTAGTAAAGTTAGTTACGTACCGTTGAACTGCCAAACTGACCGTTGAGTCATCACTACTGCACTACTATACTGCGCATATACTGCACTACCTGTATATACTGTTCACACTGCACTTTTCTGCTTTTTTGCACTTCTGGTTAGACGCTAACTGCATTTCGTTGTCTCTGTACTTGTACTCTGCACAATGACAATAAAGTTGAATCTAATCAAATCTAATCTAATCAAATCATACAAAACTGTGATTATTGTGTTTGTGTTGAGCAGGGTTAGGTGTTAACAAAACTGACGATTGAGGCTCTCTAATGCTGCCTTGTTGAGGACCTTAGTTTAAGTGAACATATTCTCAGTTAGAACTGTTAATGCACTCTTTGAAATGCAGTATGTTTAACAAGACACACAGAAGCTTGTTTAGGAGGGAAACTTCTAGAGATAATCGTCTTTGCGAGCCGTCACTCCGACCAACTCCAGACCACCCTCACCACCTCCAACAACCATCTGTTCTGTGGATAGATCTGTCTGTATCCATGGCAACCCTGCACCCCTCCTTAATGGGTGGGGGGATCTTTTGTGAATCCCGTGCGCCCTATTGCGACTGTAACCTGAGCACTCTCAAGGATTGTGTGTGTGTGTGGGGGGAGGGGGGGCAGCACAGAGGGACCTGTGCTCCCCCCCCCCCCCCCCCCCCGTGCCAAATTGCTACCCCCTCCTTGCCAAATAAGGTAGCCACACAAAACCCGCCCACCCATCCCCCCTAAACCCCAACCTGCCCAGCCAGCCTGTCCCCCTATCCTTTGGCCCTGTGGTGCAAGGCGGGAATTCCATAGAAGTGACATGCTTTCTGGGCAGCAAGACTGAGGAGAGCTTTGTCTCCATTTTAACTCAGCCGATTGTTTTCGATAATCACCGGAAACAAGGACAGCCCCCTTAAATAAGACACAGTTTTACATCAGTGGAGGGAAACATCTCCAATATCAACAAAAGTAATGACTTTGATATGACGCAGCATATGGAAAATACATTCCTACCCAAAATAATGATTACTGTGCAACAACCAACCTTTTTTCATTTTGACAATGCAAACTGTTTGTTACCATTCCTCTAAATAGGCAATACAACCATTCTGGTTTAAATAGATACATTTTAATTTCCTTAAGCCTTGATGCTTTACATAGCAACAGCATGCAACTGGCTTATAGGCAGCAGTAACCACAATTCAGCTCTTTGAAGCAAATCAACGTCTGTTTTTAGAGTCTCAGTTGCTCCCCTCAGGCGGTTGATACGGTCTACAAAGGTGAGGACTGCTACCCAAGTCTTCCTTTATTACCAAGGAATGATCATTTCTGCTCTTCAGTCTCAGTTGGCCTAAAATAGCCCAAAGAATCCAATTTTACAGGGCTAAAATCCAACCCTATGTGCAGGGTTTGACCCCAGGTCTCCCAGGTCTCCCACGTGGAAGACACAAGCATCAACCATTTCCCAGACTGCACACATGACTTGGATTTAAGTCGTCACTACATCGAAACTACAATACATTTCTGATGCACTTACGTGGCGTAGATGTAGCAGGGGGATCTTTCTAAGAGGGTCTGTGTACTACTAAATATACCAACTCCCTTATCAATGTTATTGTTTTTTCATCTAGGCTGACAGAGGCACTTTGTTTATCCTACCGTGTGCAGGTATGTATATACCCACATATTCTCTGTTACCCTGATGTATTACCAATGCTCACTTCCTACTAGTCTAGCCTACTAAACTGATAACTTCTTCAATGCAAACATCAAATATATCATGCAAAATATCAACTGATACAGTAAGGATAAAGTGGGTAACATTCATTATGCATATATTTATGGTTTCCATACATATGAATTAGATTTAAAAAAATTGTCACAATGAAAAGCATAGAAACAGGATGTGCAACAACAACTCAAAAAAGAAAGAAAAAAAGGCAGAGTTGAATGCGGTTGACAAGCTTGTTCCTGCAATCAGACAGGATACACAAGAAGGGGGATATTTCAATGTCTTATCAAGAGACCCAGGCAACAGTTGTCAGTTTTAAGCACATGTACATATGTAAACATCTCATGACTGTGAAAAGGAAAAATCAACCATCAATATACAAAAACATGATTTCATCCTCATTTCATGATGGACCTTTAATGCATACTTTTGCTAGCTAGCCATATCTACCCATTTAGCTACAAAATAAACAGTGTAATATTATGCAATTAGCTATGGTTAACCTCGTTGAGACCAGGCATTCCTAGTTTGGAAAGCCTGGTGAAATCCTTTACAGAAAGTAGCTACAAAGGGGGGGGAAACGGGCTTGTGAAGAGGTGGTTTGCAGAATGAAATGGCAGTGCATTGCAGTAGCCTATATAGGCTGGGCTGGGGCGGGGTCAGCCATGCAAAGTGCTCCCGGCCTGTTCCAGGCGAGATTGAATAGGGTTTCAGCCAATAGGGTATATACGCTGTGCATATCCCATAGTGAGATGTCGAACTGAGTTGACTGAAAGAGACCTGTTTGAAATGAGGGATGCCTTGCGACATGTTAAACCAATCAAATACCTTACTTGAGCGGGGCTCCAAAAAACAGAATTCAGTTTCTCCCTCAGGTATTGCAAGAGCAGAGAGCAGAGCTCTGGAGGTACTGTGCTGGGTACAGCAGCCCACCAACTCAGCTGGGAAACATTAGGCCCGCTGGCACCTGGATCCACTTTGAACTGTGAATGAAAAGAGTAACAATGCGGGGAAAGTTTACTGCTGAACTTAATTACTCTAGTATGTCCACTAGTGTAATTGCCAAAACCTACAGGTGCAACTGATCATCATGACCTGCCTCCTGGATGTTGCAGCAGAAGATGCCATTGCACACATGTTAATGATACATAGAAGTGTTTTAAGTTGTCTGAATCATGGTGGCTGTGAGTCGCAACGCACACAATATTATTTAGATGGGTTAGAAGGGGACATGGCATGGAAATGGAAAAACTCTGTCCTCTATGGTTCATACATAGTCATGTTTATAGTATTTTTAGATACCAGAAAACATTGTTTCTTCATAGAATTAGAATTCTATTCCTTTGGTTTCATCCAACTCTGAATTAAATTAAGTTGCGTTAAGTGTTCTTATGCATTTACAAGTCTAGGTGTTTCAGTTCGAGTGACATTTGTAGATGCTGAAATTGGCCAAATCTTAGGGAGTCCGTCTTTAAGGTTATCCATAACACAGTGTGTTGGCATGGAGATCACCTCAGGAATGTGAGTGAAACATTAGAACCAGTGGGAGAACGTGCCAGACTCCAACTCAACTGCCACAAAGCACTCCAGCATGACTAAGGGCTTAGTGTGTGAGTGTGTGTGTGTGTGTGTGTGTGCGTGTGTGTGTACTTCCTCTGGTGCTTTGAAGAATGGAATGCAATTCCAAGTCAATGGATTTGTTGCCTTGTTACCAATACAGACAACTTTTAACATGGGCATGTTATAGAAAAGATGTTGTTCTCACACAGATTTTGAATTTAAGAATCAGAATCAGAATTATTTTATTTGGCCAAGTATATTTGCACATACAGGAAATTGACTTGGTGAGGTTGGTGCATGGACATAAAAAACAAATAGCAACAATATATCGCTAAATAAGTGACGTTCAGTGAAACATTGACACTACCACTCACTGCTATTACAGTGAACAGTCTCATCACAAGACAGAGACAACTCCCAATTTCAAGTTGAAGTTTGTTCACAATGATGTTCTTTGTGCTGTGCTCATGATTGTCATGTGGAGATCTAGGCCATACTTCTCCCTCTTTGTTGGGGCCCCTCTTCACCCCGTTACACCGAATGACACAAGAGCTGACGCAGCTCCCTGATGGGGAAACGGTGGTCTCTTACAGCAGAACTTGCACCAGTGTTCAGGCACAAGCCGTGTGTCGGGTAGGGTTTGCAAAAGCAGTGCCTCTCTACTATAAGCGGCAGAGAGGAAGGCGAACATCACGAGGAGCTGACTCAACCGCTACAGGTCCGGAGCAGAGGCACAGGGAGACTCTCTGTTCCTCTTTTTTTTCCACTTTTAATTGTTTGTAGACCAGTATTATTGTGATAATGTAAAAGCGGCAGAGAGGATGGCAAACATCACAAGGGGATGATTCAACTGCTCTGGGTCAGGGAGAAATGAAGGCAACTCCTGGTCAAAGCACTTCAATAACATTACATTTGTGGTCGAAGCAAATGTGCGTATCAACAATCCAATCTGGAGCGTATCAAGCCTGGTCAATATTACAACATTTGACAGCTTATCACACAATTCTATTGGCTCTGCATCGCTGGCGTTTGGCTGTTTCATTCTGAGCATTTAAAAAATCTATGAACATATTAATTTATTTGCGACATGTGAAATTGAGTGTTGACTTGGCAGCTTCAAAACTTTGCCCCACGTCTTACCCAAGGTATGAATTTCTTTAGTCGTATAGGGTTATTCTGAGAATTTGAGAACTTGGCTACAGGCCAAGGCCACAAGGCAATCTGCCCTATAGCCTAAATTCCAGGACACCAGAAAAATCTTGTAAAAGGTAATGAGAATGTTGATTAATAAGATGGTTATGGATTTTTGAACCGTCAAGAACCAAGAAGCTCTGAAGTACCTGTTTTCCTAAACTGCAATCTGGTGGTTGCAGGGTGGTTAATGAGGACCCCCCACCAACACACACACACACACACACACATACACAGATAAAAGCCCATGAATGAAAGCACAATTGAGGGCTCCCCAAGAAGGGGGAAGGGGAAAAAACATTTCTGCTCTGACCTCCTGTCTGCAGTAAATACACTGCCCTCCATAAGTATACGAAAGAGGAAGCATTTTTCCAGCAGTTTGGATTTGAAATCAAACAACATTGCTATCATAAAGCTGAGTATCTCTACTATACATTTTGATTTCAAATACAAACTGTTGGAGTATTGAGCTAGAAGAAGACAACACAATACTTATGGATGGCACTGTGTAAAACAATGAAATTAATGACTTTTTTTATGTCCATGCAACAACCTCACCAAGTCAAGTTCCTGTATGTGCAAATATACTTGGCCAAATAAAATAATTCTGATTCTGATTCTGAAAACCAGCTCTATGTGCTTTTAGCAACCAACAGCCATGACCAGATAACAGAAGGCTGAAACAAAACATAGCAATCAAAGCATGGCAGTTAGTCGCAAGCAATTTGGGAAATTACAATAAATCTGCTTTCTTAGCAATTTCCTAACAAGCAAAATTAAACAATGCTTTGCCATAAAAGTTTGCATTTCTGTGAATACAGAAAGAGCAATGTTATTTTGACTGGCTCAAGGATCAGGACTTTGTTAAGATAACTGAAAAATGTCATTGGTGCTCAGTACAAGCCTAATAAAGCCTAATACCTGGGGAATATGCAGATGCTTTATATGGTCCATTGGAATCTTAGTCAAATTCACATTTGATTTATCAGACATTCGTATACCTCAAATCTGAGCGTAATGCCACTGCTTGGCTGATAAATCGGACTGGTGGTGTAGCCAGATGTCTTCTCACGACACTATACGCCCCCTGAAACGTCTGGTAAACCCATCACTTCCTTTTGAGATAACTTCCTTGGCGAAGGGTTCCCTTCTCCACATCCATTCTCATCCCTCTCCTAGTTTCTGTTTCTTCAGTGTGCTCTTTTTTTTTTACATACCTGGGCCGGTATACAGACATAAGAATAACAATTAGGTTCCTCACAGATCTGTTGTCCTTTGCTCTATGTCATTCATTTCACACCTAGCGTTTCCAACAGAGGCTACCTTGAGTGTGAAGCTGATGTCTTTGTGTGGATGGTAACATTTTTCACACTCCTCGGAATTAGCATCAGACCTGTACATGCTGAGCATGAGTGAAGTGCCAATGATTCACTTCCTAAGTGTTCCAATTCATGACCCCTTTTATTTCTGAAGAGGACAAATAAATCATGGTCTAGACGGAGCGGAACTCTCTTTCTCTCCCTGAAACCAATTTACCTCAGCCACACGTACCCACCTCCACCATCGGAGCTGCAGCAGCTCTCACTCAGGACACAGGAGCCACCATTGTGGCTCGAGTTTCAAAACAAGGGACACAATGTGTGGAAGGCTGGGGAGAAGGATGCCCTCCCCTATCTTGCTAATGAAAGTGTGTGGGAGGAAAAATCTCAGATAACAACTACTTCCGAAAACCCATTACAACAGGAAGAGGGAGTTTGAAGGTCCAATTTATCAGCTGCCACGCGTCCCATAGAAACAATGTAGATTGTACAACCAACATGACTGGCAAATATGCACCTGTTTAGATCTCACTGTGGGAATAAAAAAAATAATTTATCATTCAATTCCTTGTCTAGGTAGCTATGTGATAACCTTGGTTTAAAAAAGCCACCATTACCTTCATTTGATCATGGGCATATGCTGTTCTGTTTATTGAAATTAAATTGTTAAGTAACGTCTGAAACGATGTTTATTGTTCGTTTTGTTTACATTAAAGGTTAACCCACATTTTTTAAAGCAGAATATTGTTTGTTTGTTTTATAATTAGGATATTTCAGATTGTGTTGTTTTTGTTGTTGTTGTTGTTGTATTGAATAGACAAATCGTCCAGATAGCAGGCATACTAAAGTAAAGAACATGATAGCTAGATTATGTTCAATGCAAGTGTAAATGCCAACAAAAATATCTTGCTTCAGCGACAACAGTGAGGCAGCCTATCCATTTCATTACACTGCCATCAGCGAACTCGGGACACAATGGACAAACTACTAGCCTATGTAATGGACATTACACATCGTACATTTAAAAGCGTAATTCATGAAATCATTCCTGAAACGAAATAGTTTGGGAGATTGCATCAGGAATGATAAAGAAGATCGTAGCTGAAGTTCCTCCTCTCAGATTTCGTGGAAAGACTCCTATAGGATGGGGTGCGGAGAGGCGGGGAGGAGAACGAGGGATTTTGGGAGATTCTTTGTCTTCCCCACTAGTCTTCCCCCCAGTATTTAGCTGGAACCCCGACTTGAGGAGACGAACACATGGTACTCCATTGTCTGTTGTGGAGAGAAGAGGGGAAACGCTCTGGCAATTAGGAACGTTTTTTGGAGAGTGCTGCCTTCGAAGGATTGAGAAACTTGCCCTTCAAGGTAAGATTTATAGCTGTATTACTAACAAGTATTTACAGCACAATACTTGTTTGTAAGTTGCACCAATAAACGAGTTGCGCCTTTAACCGCTAACGCTAGCCGTCTTGCTAATAGTAATTGCAACAAACGGTGATTTAGCCACGTTTCGCCTAGGGCTCCTTCCAACTGTTATATGCTACATGCTGAATTGTTTCGTTGTATTGTAGTTTTGCAGGATTGAGTATTTGGTATAGTCAGTCATTACTGTTGGTTTGCTAGCGAAACGGCGTGTGATTTGGATGAGCCACCGTTTGGTCGCTGGCTATAAAGGTGATGGAAGCAGAAGGCACTGCTGCAGGACGAGGACTACCGTTTTTACCCCAGTCCTTGGTAGCCAGGCTGGATGTGGACTGGTCATTTACACATGGTTTTAACCATTTACCTACTCCGGATAGTCCACATTGGTCCAGACTACAGTTGGAGACATTCTTGCTCATAGGCATGTACCCTCGTCCATACCTCTCTTATTCCCGGTTTCAGTAAACCCACTGCAGAGTTAATGTCCACACTTCTAACACGTTTAAAAAGTAAATAAAAATCCCTCTTTACTGAAAACATTATTATTATTTATATATACCTGCCGTCATATCGGGGCCAAAACTCGTCTCATTTCATCCTTTCACCATCTATTCTCAATGTTCTCATTGATCATTCTCGAAATGTATTGGAGAAAAAGGTTTGAGGAGCAGATGAGACTTCTGGGACTGACCAACCATGATACCAGTGGCAGGTGTGAACAGGCTGTTCCAGGTTATAGGTCATCTCACAGGTCCAAACCAATCAATATTTAAATTTTAGATATTGCCCAACCTTACTGGCTACAGAGCTGTATTATTTTAAGATAATCTCTTAGTTTTTCTACAATGGGTTTTAACATTTTTCTGAACATATTTTCTCATTTGGACACTAGTGGCTTTTGATTGCAGCTGTGCCCCACACCGCCGCCAGGACACACAGAAAGTGCCTTTGGGTGAGAGAGGCTATTCTCCCAGATGTGGGAGTACAAAGCCTTTCTGTTCTGCCTGGTTCAGTGGTGTAACTGGTTACCTTTCGACCTCTGCTCAAATTGACTCATGTCTGGCCCCTGCCACCTATGGGAATATGAGAGGAGTGGGCAGGCTTACTAGTATCATAGTAGTTAGGCTACACCCATCAAATACTAAGGGCTGGACTTTATTTGAGATCGGTCAAATAGCTCAACATGAAGTCTGTTTGGTTCCAGGTCTTTAGATATGTCCTTTCAAAGACCCCTTTCCGACATTGCTTTTCCAAAGTTATGCTAGTTAAGATGCTTTAAAGTAGGCTGATTGAGGCTGTGTTCTTTTGACCAGATAACTGTCATTATGGACCCAAAAGGTATGAAAAAGATGTCATACATTGGGTAGCTAGCTATCCAACACTGCTTATTTGTAACCCTCTGCAGAACCTTACTTTCTCTCTTGCTCTCAACAGTAGGTTAGCTGCCCATAAGGTTCCATGTTGTGACTGAATCCCCACCTCTCTTGCCCTCACTCATCGTCCCTCGTTATGAAAAAAATGAATTAGGCTAGACACAACTTGGTGTGAGGCACTGTCACTGACCCCTAAGACTAAATATCCAGTTGTACACAGAAGGGAGTCGTTGGAATGGGCCGGTCCTTGTGTAAGGGCCACAAAGCCTCTGTCATGCTCAGTCACAGGGCTGTCTGTGCACCAGCTGGGATGAGACAGCACTTCGTAGGCACACAATTGTAGGGTTCTGCGGAAACCGATGTGTCACTTACACTCTAAGTACAAATTGCACTTATTTGACGACTAGTGAGGGCTGGGAGGGGAAGATCAAGGGGAGTTGGGAGGAATATGTGGTTAAACCACTGGGGAGGGGGGTCACTCGGTCAAATTCAGCTCTGTCAGTTCCTCTTAGCCCTGGGCTGTGCCTGACCGTTAACCTACATTATGAGTGACAGAGTGGGTCATTGATTAAAAAAAATAAATAAAAATCAAACCCTCTTATATTGCGAAAATATCCCTTGTGCCTTGACATTTCACTCTAACGGAAGTGATATGCAGAGTTGAAGGATTCCATGGGACACAAACAACCCACCAGGATTCCACTGTTATTTGGTTGATGAATGCCTTTTCATTCAAGACGAGCCCATCTGTAGCTGTTGGTCATGTTGAGGACTCTTGAAAGGGGGGGGGAGGGGTGTCCCCGTAGCCCTCACAAGTAGTACTGGCACTGAGGGAATCTCGGCACTCACTACTGTGACATCAAAAAGGCTATTTTGCCTCTCTCTGCAGAGGATGTCAATTACATTTTTTTTATTGATCTAGGCCTACATTTCTTTATTTTTTCAGACATACAAGAGTTCAAACGTAGCCTTTCTAATCCTCCTTGTGCTTAGGGCAAATGGCGTATCATGCATACATTTCTTGAAGTGGCCTTGGAGCATAAAATTACACTGAACCCGCCTACTTCTGAATCTATAGTAAACAGTTTGCGCTTCTACACCCTGTTGATTTTGCAGGTATAGTAACATAGTGTAGGGGGGATGTGGTAATATAGAGGGTCCACTTGTTTCCCTCAGGAGTCTAACTGGGCCCTACCGCCGGTTCTGAAGCCTTGCCGTTGGTGCTAAAGGCGAACGCAAACAGGTAGACTCCAGGTTTTTTTTCATTGAAATCGGACAATCTGTCTTGTTCTGAAACGAGTAACCTTTGCGTTTACATTAACGGATTTAGCAGATGCCTTTATCCAAAGTGGCTTACAACAAATACATTTGTTTAAGTAAGTGAATCATCTATCCATCAGTCATCATAAGATAAAGTAATCCATTTTTTTTATTAACAGGAGAGAAACTTGTACAGGGGGGTAGTGGGGGTGAAGAGGTCTTTAGGAGGGCTAGGATGTATTGGATTTTAACTGCGACAGAGTGCTCATAAGACGAACGGTTTTCAGTCACTCAAAACAGTCTAATTCACTAGACAAACATCTTTTTTCAAGAACAAGACTATTCTGGCAATAAATAATGTATGTGCGACATTCACAGGCTGCGTTGTCATAATACCATTTTCGGACTGAGTTTTCTGATGGATTTTTGCATTGTTCATTTATTCTACAATTGTTTTCATGAACAACATGTTTTCCAAATGATATCAGTTCTGTTCTGATTGAACTTGGAACATCTCATGAGAACCAGTTGAGGCAGTTGATTAGTGATGAACTGGTTAAGCAATTGCTTTGCGGGTAATTAAGTCTAAGGCATTACAACGTGTGTGTTATAAAACAGTTGTTATAAAGGTACAACTATAGGGACCAAGAAGCTTCACTGTGTGGAAGGTTTCCCATTAGTCACGTTTTCTCTTGGGCATATGACTCAGCAAAGTGTCTCCAACGGCTCAACACAACTTCTGTTTTCAGTTGTTTGTGATTCATCCATTCCTAAAACATTTTGACTGGTGTGGAATTCTTCTGACCTATTATATTTCCAGAAACTTTTAAAGGCTTCAAACATGCATTGAAGGTCATAGTACATTTGTTTGTTTGTTTGCTTGACACTATTCTCCAGAACATTATATGCTGCCTCAACAAGGGAGTGTGCTTGTTTAAATGTGTTCTCTCTCTGAACTCCTGCTTACACAAGTCGGAACATGGTTAGATTCCACAGCTGTAATGACATTCCTCTTGTGATAAAGCATTCCAGCATTGGCACCTATTCAAGGATTGCAAAAGGCCCTTGCTCAAGCATGTGCCATCAGAGGGAAAGGCTGGCACAATCCACATTGCTCAAAACTCCAATGGATGGCTCGGTTAGACTTGAGGCTTGCTGGTAATGCCATCTTGTGGACATATGTGGCAGTTACCATAGTTGATCAGATTTTGTCAGATCTATCCAATGGTACTTGTGGAGGGATGGAAGTGTGGTAGTGGAAGTTTGAATAGTTTATCATTTGCCAGCACTGGTTTAAACAGCCATCAGATTTTGATTCCAAAAATGAGACAAACTCCTAGATTAGCATTAATATGACTCTCAAATGACGTTGAGAGTAGAACTAGTGCTGTACGCCATGACCAAAGCAATAATCGCTTATTTTATTGATTTCTTGACAGGAGATTGGGTAAACAAATTATGTATGAAATTGAAGGCATACCTTGAGCACAATAGATGGATAATCCAAATCAAGTGCGTGTTAAAATGCATTTCCCCCATTGTTTACATTTTGTTGATGGTCCTGCATGCATACATCACTAACGACTGCTGTATTTGCGCAGCTTACAAGCAGTGAGTTTGTCTACTTTCATAGGCATGTGACTCATTGATGAGAATGCTACTTGAGAGAATTTGACAATCAGTCTTTGTTCCCCACCAAATAGTCATGCATTCACTTCCTCCTTTCAATGAAATTGATTCTCTGGCAATTAATTGGTCTAGTATGTTTGAAACTTGCCGTGGGAATCAATGCTGGTATGGTTTTAGGTAGCCAGAGAATAGCCTCCACATAGTGACTTGCAGAACTTTCCACCAACACAATTTCACCTTCTTGTTGCCTCATGAATTTGAAATGCAGTTAATTAATTATTTAGGATTTTTCCCCACAGATCTAAACAGCATACTGGACACTTTCAGTGATTTTTTTTAATTTATTTTTTTTAACTGCGATGGCCTGTTTTGCATAAGTATTCACACCCTTTGCTAAGGCACTGTTAAAATCAGCTCAAATTCAAACATTTCTTGAAGTTACACAATAAATTGAATTGAGTCAAAAGTCAAAGTGGCTTTATTGTCAATTCTTCACATGTCAAGACATACGAAGGAATCGAGAGAACGTTTCACTCTCCTGCGGTGAGACAGATAAAGTGCACAGGCACAACAGATAAGACAAGACATACTAAAAGTGAAACATTCAATGACAGACTCAGTGGCATGTATTAGTTCAAGTTCATTTCAGAAAGAATAGGCCTACCTTCGTCTTTGTAGGATCCCTCATGAATAGAGAATCAATTAGACACTGTTGATCAGGCCGTAAATGAAATGGTACGGAAATGATTTCGAAATTAAACTGTTGCTTTGAAAACCACCCAGGAGCTCCTTCAGTTTATTGTACATGTCACTGAACATCTCTCTCCCTTCCGTCTCTGCAGATCTGAGAGGCCTCCCCCCACCCCAGAGGCACCATGAGCTGGAGTTTCCTTACGCGTCTCCTGGACGAGATCTCCAACCACTCCACCTTTGTCGGCAAAATCTGGCTCACGCTTCTCATCGTCTTCCGCATCGTGCTGACTGCAGTGGGTGGCGAATCCATCTACTATGATGAACAGAGCAAGTTTGTCTGCAACACGCAGCAGCCCGGGTGCGAGAACGTGTGCTACGACGCCTTCGCCCCGCTCTCGCACATCCGCTTCTGGGTCTTCCAGGTCATTATGATCACCTGCCCCACCATCATGTACCTGGGCTTTGCCATGCACAAGATCGCCCGCATGGAGGACGATGAGTACAGGCCCCGCGGGAGGAAGAGGATGCCCATTGTGAGCCGAGGGGCCAACCGGGACTACGAGGAGGCGGAAGACAATGGGGAGGAGGACCCCATGATCTCGGAGGAGATTGAGGTGGAGAAGGAGGCGTCGGCGGAGAAGCCCAGCAAAAAGCACGACGGGCGCAGGCGCATAAAGCGCGACGGCCTGATGAAGGTGTACGTCTTCCAGCTGCTGTCGCGCGCCACTTTTGAGGCCTCTTTCCTTTTCGGCCAGTACATCCTGTACGGCCTGGAGGTAGTGCCGTCGTACGTGTGCACACGCTCCCCTTGCCCTCACACGGTGGACTGCTTTGTCTCTCGCCCCACTGAGAAGACCATCTTCCTGCTCATCATGTATGCAGTGAGCGCTCTCTGCCTGCTGTTTACTCTTCTGGAGATCCTGCACCTGGGTTTCAGCGGTATCCGGGACTGCTTCTGCCGCCCGCGCTCCCCACCACCAACCCCCCACCGCCTAGCCAGTCAACGCCCCTCTCTGTGCCGCCAGGTGCCTACCGCCCCTCCAGGGTACAGCACTGCGTTGAAGAAGGACCCCTGCGGGAAGCTGGGCTTCCGGGACAACCTGGGCGACTCGGGCCGTGAATCGTTTGGGGACGAGACGTCGTCGCGGGAGCTGGAGAGGCTGAGGCGGCACCTGAAGCTGGCCCAGCAGCACCTGGACCTGGCCTACCAGAACGACGAGAGCAGCCCGCGCAGCAGCAGTCCAGAGTCCAACGGAACTGCCGTGGAGCAGAACCGCCTCAACTTCGCCCAGGAGAAACAAAGCGAAAAATGTGATAAGGGTGAGTATCTAGGCTCTGCTATGGGTCACAATAAGATGATGCCTACAATTTTACCCAATAGTTAAGTAGGGTTTTTTGTGTTGCATCAGTTTAACTTTTTTTTTTTTTTTTTTTACTGTACGATTGTCACATTCTTGCTTTAGGCAAGAATCTAATATTTAGATTTTAATTTGAATGAACATCTAACATTTTAATTTTGTGTACTGTTTTCAGTAGTCACAATTTTTACAATTTTGTGTATGGGGTGTATACAGTGGATAAAGCACAATTATCTGCTTCTGGAGACTGCCACTAAGAATTGTCTCTTTTCCCTCAGGTCTCCGAGCCTAAATGGATAATCGCCTCAACTTACCATCAAAGGATAGACTCTTGCATCTGGGACAGTGAGGGGGAATAAGAGCATCTTGTGGCCAGAGTGAATGTGTTTGTGTGGATGTACTCGAGGAGGATGAATCCACACGCCTTTCAGTATTAAGGCCAGTGAACATCATGGAAAACGCTGAATTTATGGAGTAAATGTTGCCAAGCTATACTTGACCACTTGTCCGTCTGAATATCCAAAGTGCCCACAAACTGTTTGCAGAACAAGACCTCTTGCCTATCCATCTCTCTCAGGGCAGCTGTGCTATTTTGTTTTATTTGTTGTCATTTAGGAATACAAGTGATTCCCCTGTTTGCTGTTTCTCCTCTCTGTTGGATTATCGAGGGGAGCATCTCAAGTTTGCCTTAAACCTCTTCTGGAGTTTACATTTCAGCCATTCCAATATTTTAAGGACAGGTCAACAGTAGTGCAAATATGTCAAACTTGAGGTTTGTGGAGAACGTTGTGTTTCGTCAGGAAGATGGAACCACAGCGAGTCTGCTTGTAGCTGTGAACTAGTAGGCTAATGGACAAGGGCTATCTCTTCTTGAGCAAAAGAAACAGGTACTCTAAGGGTTTTTGGTCCTGACTACAACAGAGTTTGGGAAGGGGGAGGGTGTAGAATGAATATCTTTGGGTGAATCCATGTCCCATGCATCTGTTAACAATTGGACAGACTATTCCATTAATCTCAGTAACAGCAGATGTAGGCTAGATGCTCACCTGTGTGGCACACCAACATTCTAGAAATAGTACATAATAGAAAAAAAAAAAAAAGATGTTAACCCCACCCCCCCATAAACCCCTCCCCCAAATCTGTTGCCAAGTCAGGGAACTGAAAGTCTTTCTTTGCCTTTGTCCAAAGGATACAAAAAAAACCTGGGTAATGCTTGAATACATGTGAATTCTGATCTTGTCTTGAACTGAAGACATGCTTTTGATCTCGTTTCTGTTTTTCCCTTTTGTTTGTTGGACATACGTTAGTAGGCTACCACTCTTGGAAGTGCAAAACTAAGCCTTATTGACTGCTTAGACCAACCTAAGAGTTTAAGAAGTATTACGTTTACTGCTGTTGTCTTTTCTGATGCTTGCATTTATTAAGGGACTCATTCATAGTGAGGACTGTTAATTGTTTAATCGTTTGTAATGTTTTTTTAACTAGTGGCAATCAATTATTATTTTTTATATATACATCTTATCAGAGACACTATGAAATTAGCATCTAATCATTTGTGGAGTTGTCAGAAAACAGCTTGAGACTCCTGAATTCTGGGTTATTTTCCCATCGTTGAATAGCAAATCTCACCCTGACACTGAAACCTGTAGATTGTTGGGCTTGTCTTGCTTTTCAATGTAATTTCAAATAAGGTTGATTTATGGTCTGTTCAGTGTTCATTGTAGAAGATTGAGCCTTCGATCAAATTCAAAACCTTCAAACTGTTAAGAATTAACCTATGCAGCAGTCAATGAAGGTAATGAACTTAACAAAATGATATCTTTTTATGTAATGGTAAAATAATACGATGCCTTGGAAAAAAAACTTAGATAATGCCATCAGTGTATTCCATCATATCAACAGTGCCATTTTGTATGCTGTCATCTCAAGTAAACTTTTGTACCTTTTTTATACTTTTGTATCAATACTGTTTTTGTGCTTGTTTTGTAAAATAAACTTTTTCAAGAAACTAATTTCTGTGGGTTTCTTTTATATGGTCCACTCTGCACACAGTATACCGGTCACTTGTCTGTCTTGATGGAAGATCTGCACTCTGGTCTCAATGTTTCAATTTTGTTAAGTATTAATTTAGTTAATTGCTGAAGTAGTTGGCATACAGCGCCCTCCATAAGTATTTGGATAGTGACACAAATTCTATACATCAAATACTCTATATATCAAATACAGAATTGTCTAGAGCCGGGTCAGGTACTTTAAACTGCCGTTATGGGGCACTGATGAGAGTGCAAAGGGGTAGGCAGGAGGCTATAATCCAGTTTTGTATGTATGCATTAATGCATGACAGGGTGTGTATTAACAGCCGATATATGCGAGCTTCCCGCGGTTGTGACAATGCATGAGGCTGCGAGGCCTGCCTCTGCCATCAGGCCGAACAGTAGCCAACCATCTGCTATTCTTGCAAACTGGAGGATGTGGTAGCCCAAGGGCCGTGACATTAGTATACTTGAGATGGTGAGAGATGTTCTTGCCCCACTGAGCGACCTCACGGATGCATTAAGTGGAGAGCAAGTCCGTAACCTTCCTTCGGTCCTGCCCCAACTGAGAAGATATTCTTCTGTGTGACAGCCTTGCAGAACCGCTGAAAGAAAATAGGACACGATCTAAAGAGACAGTACAAAGACATACAACTACAAAACATTCTTAACACTGCAACCTCCCTTGACCTAAGGTTTAATCAGGACAATTTTGTGACCATGGAAACAGAGGTAAAGCAAGGATAAGCTGACAGCCTGAGCCAGGAACAGCGCATTCTGATATGGAAGGTCTTCTTTATTGCAAATATGACATTTATGTTACTTTTGAACTGTATGAATTTTTACTTGAGGCTGAAAGGCCTTTAAACATGTAGCGCCCCTTTGCTGGTCTGAGCAATTAATAGGGGTGGCTAACCTGAATTCTTTAAATAAAATGGTATCTCTACCTATTATTACGTGTTTACATTGTCTATTATATATTAACACAGTCCCACCAATAACTTGTCTTTTGTTATTTTATTCAAATCAGATCTCTTTTACTGATATTAAATCCCCAATATAGATTATATATATAATAGATTACACGAAATGAAATACAACAACACTTAACATGCACATACAAATATCAAAATGTAAATGGTGAACACTGTAAACCTCAATTAACAGAAATAAAACCTATACTAAAGCCGGCAAAGATAACTACGATAACAATACCAAGTCCAGTGCGTTGCAGGCCTGGCGCGTGTAGCTTGAGTGCGTAGTAGCTCACCTAAAATGGCGGCTCCTTCACTCTCACGAGCTAGACGACCAACACCAACTCCCAGTTCCTTAAGCCGGCAGCCTCGCGAAGCTCCTCTCTCGGCAACCGGGGTAGTTCTCTCCAACGGCAGGACTCTGTGGTACTACTGTCTCTCCCGGTGGCTATCGACGTTTTGAACCCCCGTGTTGGTCGATCACAGCCCATAAGCCTCCGAAGAAAAACTAGCTATCTCACTTTTGAGCTAGGCTAGGCTAATCCAGTTGGTTGACCGTCGGAACGGTTACTCCTCTACAGAGAAAGTGTTCCTAAACAGGTCATACGCCGAACGTAGTACTTTGTAGAGTTCACGGGTTGTGTACTCGCATTACCTTGTTCTAAACAACAGAAATAAGTGGGCTACCTATTTCCACACTATTAGATTTCACAGCCAGCAGTACATTCCATCCGTTCTCTTTCTTCGCCTTCTCCCAACTAACGTCTCCTTCTCCTCCACCTGACACCTGACCTCCAACTCACTCTTTCATTGGCTTATGAAAATAAACAAAATGCACAAACTTTATATTTGAATATTTTCTCACAGACATCAAAAGTAAATTCTTTTACAATATTGCCAGCATTGTGAACATAGTATAGAATAAAACAAAATACATTTCACATCATGTAAATAATTAAACACATGAACTTAACCCATGAAAATTCATTTTGCACAATATTCAATACCAAACATAGTAATAGTTTTACCCTTTTTAGTCCTATGTATTCTATTAATGAACTTATTCTATTTATACTATTTATTAATTCCTATCTATTAATCAATGAACTTTTAATAGTTAGGCCTAATTTTCCATAGGGCTACAAACATATGTTGTGTCCCAAGCAGATACTGTATGTATTGTTACTCCTCGGAAATACAAGACTGGACCTACCGAGAAACTCTTGATTAGGGATCAGAGTCTATCTGGAAATAGACCATTATCATCACACCTGCAATAAAACCATGTTATAAGTGGATCTCCGCTATCTTGCATGGTTACATAAATTATGCGAGAGTTCATGCAGAATGGTGGCGTTGCTATAAAAGCCTTGCTGTGCATGGACTGTTTGCCAGACTTTGCCAGTTGACTCACACAACCATGATGAGATCCCTGGGGAGGCTAGTCCCTCTGTACTTCCTATGTCTCTATGGCTGCCTGTGTCAGGAGGAGAATGGCGTTGACCAGAAGGACTTCATGCTTTTAGCAGGACCCCTGACCAACCCCTTCAGGGACCTGAGCACTGAGCTGGATACTTCTGACTGCAGTCTCCCCTTACCTGCAGCCTCCAGAGACTACTTCAGGTACCTCCGGAGCCGGGGCGTAACTCACTTCAAAGTGCCCCTGTCCTGGGCTGATCTCCTGCCCACAGGTGACCCCAAACAGCCCCATCAGCCTGCGGTGACCTGCTACCGGACCCTGCTGAAACAGCTGGTGGAAGCAGGCCTCCAGCCCCTGGTAGTCTTGCATCGCTCAACAGTACCAGAAGCTCTTAGATCCAGGTATGGGGGCTGGGAGAGCCCTCGGCTGCTCAAGGTCTTTGAGCAGTATGCTGAATTCATCTTTCTGACATTTGGAGAGCTGTCACACTCCTGGGTGACGCTGAGTCACCTTCATGAGCTTAGGGGCACAGGACAGCCTGCAGATGCTCCTACTGTGTTCCAAAATGCTCTCCATGTCCATGTCAACATCTATCACCTTTACCATCACCTATTTCCTGGCACAGGTAAGAGTTAAATATTGAAAGATTAAGGAAGACATATAGTGCACTCAACAAATAGTGTAGCACAGTAGAGCAGAACAAGAAATTGATAATGAAAACAGTCACACAGTCAAATTAGAGATGAAAGGATAAAAACTTCCGCTCCAAGCTTCCTTACAAAAAATACATTTTAAACATTTTAACGTCCATGGTTGTTTACATGATCTTTATTGGTCGAATCTTTCCCTTATCAACTGCATACCTGACTCCGATGTGTCTCCCCACCTATCTCATGTTCTCAAAACATAGCTTCCAACGCACAAGGCTCTTCTACTTAATAACACATAACATAGCCAGTATTAGTTGTTCCTGAGCATGAGGGACATATCTTTGATATGCATTTAAACCTTCTGTTACATACATTTAAGACATAGTTGGTCATAACAAAGTGTAAGAAATAGTATGGATGGAAGTTCAATAAGAGGTCAAGACAGACATCTATTCACAGGAACAATTCCTGTGATTCAGATTCCTTCAGTCTCAATGGGACTCCCTGCCAAAATAAAGGTTAAATAAAAACATAAGAAAACAACTCTGCCTTGAGTTTGAATAGTTTTTCACAAGTTTCACTTAATTGCAGTTTATTGTTCTTGATATGTGTTGTAAGAGCAGAATTACATTGCTACAGTCTTAGTCACAAAAACATAAACAATTGATTAATCAGTCCTTATTGCTTTGGTGATACAGTCCTCCTCTCATTACGGTATTTATAATTCATATCATTATTATTGCATTTCATGGTGCATTTTATTATTTGAAAATACTGAAAACATCACTGACAGTGGCTTTAAGGTCACCATTTTCAACCTTATATTCATCATCACCATACCAGTGTCTACAGTACATGTGGGAAAACTGTGTTTTTCTGTATAGTCAAAACAAATGTACCAAAGGAAATTCCCCCCCCTTGATATCATCCTTGGTGAAAGTCAATTCAATGTGACACTGTTTCTGCAATGGCCATGTTCTTATCTTCAGTACTATCTCAGCCATCGTGTGCCTTAGTGTGTCTTATCATTAAGTATTGCAGGTTTATATTGTGTTTTTTTCTTATCTGTTGCGATTATGTGCTTTCAAGTGTTGTGAATGCACGGCATCACAAAGGTCAAGATCTGGGGGAAAGAGAAACTCTGCAGAGAGAGAGAGGATTTATCCATATTCTGCATGACCTGAGAAGTCTCATACACACGCATGCACGCGCGCACACACACACACACACACACACACACACACACACACACACACACACGTACAACATTGGTAACCCGAGGTACACTGATGTAACACACTCCTCTCTGTTAGCTTGTTCCACCACCGCCTTTTAGACATTGCTTGGTTCCTTCTTCAGTCACTGTTCAAACACACAATCTCACATGACTTTGACATAGCTTCATCTATTTTCCATCCATACTCCTGTCAAACCAATATGGCTCTCCTGTACTCTCCAAATAACAAGACTGTGGTAACCAGTGAGGTGGGCTGGTCAACCCTCATTATTATTTTATTTTTTTTAAAATGTTTTTAGGGCATTTCTGCTTTATTGGGATAGAGACAGTAGAGGTTGACAGGAAGGATGGGTGAGAGAGAGGAGGGATGACATGCAGGATATGTCGAGGGTCGGAATCGAACCAGGAACCTTGCGATTATGTGGTATGCGCATTAGTGTGCTACGCCACCAAGCGCCCAACCCTCATTATTAAACTGCAGCACCCTCCATGCAACTGTGAACTTCACATGGTTGTGTTTTCCTCTCAGGGGGACGTGTTTCAATTGGGCTGAGGGCGAGTGATGTTCCTATTCTCCAAAACGAGGCTACCATAATGGTAAGTCAACTCCATGCAACTATCTGGGACTGCAGTTAATATGTGCACTCAACACAAACATGCATTTTTAGCCAGTAAGAACAATGGATCTGAATTTGGACTGGTGTGCTAACTGCACTTATGTTTGCACTTACTATGCATACTATGAGATATTCATTGGAACGGTTCCATATTAAAGTTACTGTTTTTTCATGAACATTTTTTATATTCTACTCCCTAAAACATGTTTTTTGATGATGACGCATATTTCCAATTTAGGAGTCTCTAGATTTAATCTCAGTGGAAATGGAATACAACTCTAAAACAAACCTGGCTGAGGAGATGCAAAGCTTACAGGTAAGAAAGTCTTGCAAGTGTCTGTGTGATTTATTAGCATTTTACCAGTATGAAAAGACACACTTAAAATAAGGAATTGGTCATAATTGAAATAACATAACTGTTTTAAAGAGAAATATGACTACAACTTAACTATGTCATGAATACCCTTGAATGGCCCTTACCCTAACCCTTAATATCATGTTCTAGAGAGCCAGTGGTCAGATACCCATTCTGATCTACAAGATGAATATCAAGGACTGCTGCTACAACCAGTTCAAGCCACTCGCCAACGTTGTGCAAGGTAAATCCAGTGCTATTACATACTGTACACTAAATGTCCACATCCACACACAATACATATTGTTTAGACAGCAATGTTATATAAATACAGACCCCTCTTGACTGCAACATTCCAGTCGGTGGAGCCAAATCGGAGCCAATGAAAACCCATTATAATATATGTTTGATGTGATCTCCCACAGGATTCCATCCAAAATGAAACTTTTATATAGTCCAATAACAATTAGAAAAGCACTTTGAAGTAGGGCAATAAATGTATTCATAGCACATGAAAAACAGGTAGTGTTCATGCTAAGTGATATAAATGTAACTACATATCATAGCGCCTTACAACAGTCCTTAAAAGTGTATCTATAATTGATTACACTAACACACCTATGGATAATATAAAATGTCATGTTATATAACCAATATTAATTTACTGGTTGGATGATGTGAACAACAACCCACTGTGTATGTTCTGTAATTGTTACAGTTCTGGGAAACAAGGATCTGCACATTTTGGGATGTGATATGGTTGACTTGTTTGGGGAGCTGGATTTCCTGGACACTCCTGCTAGGTAACGATTCACTTACTAGTGAAAGACATTGAGAAATTATAATTGTGATAACGCAATAACACAGTTCAGAGATTAGGCTAGATTTATATCTGTATTTGTATCATTGTATCTATACATACCTCTGTATTATTTGAAATGAATTGTCCTTCACCTCTCTTGCCCACAGTTTTAAAGACCGTACTGGAGACACATCCATAGAGAGAAGCTACCAAAGTGTGTGGGATAAGTTTGTGTCTCAGACCCCATCTGAGCGAGATGTCTTCCTGAATGAGTCTTTTCCTGATGGCTTCCACTGGGCCACTTCCAGCGAGTCCTTCAAGGTCGAGGGTGGCTGGTTAGAACATGGGAAGGGTGAGACCATCTGGGATCGATTTGGCCATGAGGACCAAGTCTTTGAGAATCAGACGGCTGATCTGGCTTGTGACAGTTACCACAAAGTGGACTATGATGTCTACTTGCTCAGGGGTCTCCGTGTCAACACCTACCAGTTCTCCATCTCCTGGGCCCGCATTTTCCCCTCTGGTCACCGGGAGAACCACTCTGAGCAAGGGGCACTTTACTATGACAAGCTGATCAATGCTTTGATTGAGTCTGGCATAGAACCTGCTGTCACCCTGCATCACTGGGATCTTCCTCAGGCACTCCAGGACCTTGGAGGCTGGACCACTGGTTCTATTGTAGACGCTTTCAAAGACTATGCTGACTTCTGCTTCTCCAGGTTTGGAGATAGGGTTAAGACCTGGAACACCTTCAGTAGCCCCTGGGTAGTAAGCCATGCTGGATATGGAACGGGTGAGCATCCCCCTGGAATGAAGGACTACGTGGTTGCCTCCTACCAGGTGAGTGATTTACACTTTCTAAGTGAACATGGCAGTAGTGAAGTCCTGCTTCATCACTATGTCCTGCACAAAGAAGTGGAGCACCACAATATATGTTGTTCACATATGCATTTTCTGCATTCTTTACATTTTGTTGGTGCATGTACAAATCATTGAGTGCTTTAAAATATGGTTACCAAGCCACCGTTACAGGATGCAGTTCTAAAGTAGGTATGACTTGTCCTGACTCAGGCCTAGCAGTAGTTCACACTGGTTAGCCTGCCAATGTGAGTGACTCAAGAGTTTTGGGATTCACCCCTTGCTGTTTAATGACAACACTTAGATGACACAGAAATACATTAATTTGAATTTTTTGCCTGGTTAATGAATGAATTGAGTTCCATTGTTTGGAACCCCTAATAGGTGACTCACAACATACTGAAGTCCCACGCTGAGGCCTGGCACATTTACAACGACAAATACAGGAAGCAGCAGGGAGGGAAAGTAGGCATTGCCCTGAACTCTGACTGGGCTGAGCCCCTGGACTCCTCCAGTCCACAAGATGTAGCGGCTGCAGATCGTTACCTGCAGTTCATGCTAGGATGGTTTGCCCATCCCATATTTGTGGACGGGGACTATCCAGCATTGCTCAAGGCTCAGATTGAGCAGAAAAGGCGTGATTGTCCTCTCTCTGAGCCAGCCAGACTGCCTGTCTTCACTGCAGCAGAGAGCCAGCGAATCCGTGGAACTGCTGATTTCCTGGGGCTGAACCACTATACCTCCCGTCTGGTCAACAACAGTGATGGTGGCTGTGTCCCTGGACCACAGGGGGTGGGAGACTTTGAGGCCCATGTGGATCCTTCCTGGTCTGCTACAGTGTCTAACTGGATCCGTCCTGCACCGTGGGGCCTACGCAGGCTAATCAACTATGTCTCTGCAGAGTATTTGAATGTCACCAGGGTGCCCATCTACATAACAGGGAACGGGATGCCCACAGGGTACAGTGGAGACACTCTCAATGACTCGGAGCGCACAGAGTACTTAAGGTGCTACATCAATGAGGCATTGAAAGGTACGTTTACAGTCATTTACAGCAGGATGCACTTCATGTTCCAAAACAGTATTTTATATGTAGTATTACGATATACTACACCTTCTTCATTTTGAGTTGAGTCTTTTGTGTTTTAACAGCAATCCATCTGGATGGAGTGGACGTGCAGCGGTTCACTGTGCAGTCACTATTGGATGGCTTTGAAGGGCCACAAGGCTACAGCGAAAGGTTTGGTTTACACTATGTCAACTTTGAAGATGCCAATAGGCCCAGAACCCCAAAGCAGTCTGCTTATGTATACTCGGAGGTCATCGAGAAGAATGGGTTTGCTGAGACAAAAGACAAAAGTCCACCAGAAAGTTCAAAGTTTCAAACCACTAAGCAGCAACGCTCTTTGCCACCGTCTGAAGTTCCCTCCAAGTCAAAGGTTGTTTGGGAGAAGTTCTCACACCAGTCCACGTTTGAAAGGAAGATTTATCACTATGGCACCTTTCCTGAGGGGTTCCATTGGGGGGTGGCATCCTCAGCCTATCAGATCGAAGGTAGCTGGAATGTGGATGGGAAGGGTGCAAGTGTGTGGGACACCTTTACCCACACGCCGGGCAACATTCCTGGAAACTCCAATGGTGATGTAGCCTGCGACAGCTACCAGAGGTTGGATGAAGACTTGTACATGCTTAGGGCTCTGAAGGTGAAGTCATACAGATTCTCTCTATCCTGGTCCAGAATCTTTCCCAATGGTCATCGCTCTTCCCTGAACCAGAAAGGTGTCAACTACTACAACAGGCTCATCAATAGCCTTCTGGCTTATAACATCACCCCCATGGTGACGCTCTACCACTGGGATTTACCCCAGGACCTGCAGAACATCGATGGCTGGGAAGACACAAAGATGATTGACATCTTCAATGACTACTGCGACTTCTGTTTTGAGACCTTCGGGGACCGAGTGAAATTTTGGTTAACTTTCAACCAGCCCCATACAATCGCATGGTTAGGATATGGACTTGGACAGATCCCACCGAATGTCAGTGAACCTGGGGATGTGCCATACAGGGTTGCACATAATCTTTTGAGGGCACATGCAAAGGCCTACCGTACTTATGACACAAAGTATCGCAAATCCCAGGTTGGCCTGGTCTCCCTTGCCCTCAACGCAGAATGGACTGAGCCCAAGGATGTCAACATCCCCCGGGAAGTATTGGCTGCAGACCGTGCCCTCCAATTCCAACTGGGCTGGTTCGCACACCCCATTTTCAAAAATGGCGACTATCCTGATGCCATGAAATGGCAGGTGGGCAACAAGAGTGAGCTCCAAGGCCTGCCAGAGTCCAGGCTCCCCTCCTTCACTGAACAAGAGAAGGCTGACATCATGGGTACTGCTGATGTCTTCTGCATAAACACTTACACAACAAAGGTGATGGGTCACGCGACCACAAGGCTCTCTCCCCAGTCTTACGACTATGATCGGGACCTTACAGAGGAGGAGGAGAGCGACTCTCCGACAACTGACATCAGCAATCAGAGGGCTGTAGCATGGGGCCTACGGAGGCTCCTTAACTGGATCAAAGAGGAGTATGGAGATCCAGAGATTTATGTTACAGAGAATGGAGTAGCAACAGACACAGACACAAAGACCACTATGGATGACACTGACAGAATATTCTACTTCAAAACCTACATTGATGAGGCTCTAAAAGGTAAGGTCTATTTAATTTATTTTCTCTTATTTTACAACTATTTTACATGTAAAAATATAATTACTACGTATCTCCATGACAAAAACTCATCACCTGAAATCTGGTCTTCAGCCAATAAAATTGCATGCTTACAATAACAGTCGGTGTGAATGGGTACCATGTGGGTACCATAACCAACATGCGCAATAGGATCCTACAAGATAATCTGGATGAAAGTTAATTACCAAGACCATTCAGGCTAAGCTGTGTTTTTTGGCAATGGGGAGAAGGAGGAGACCATAGAGATAGTACAGTGATCTATATCTATTGATGAGGCATGCTCAGTTATGATTAGAGATGATTATAAGAGAGTTCATAATGTAAATACAAATCAGCCATTTGTGTTGCTGAATATGCTGAAATAGTTATCAGTGGTTGACACAGTGCACATGTGCAAACAACTCTGACATAAAGTTTTTTCTTCTACCAGTTCCTCTTCTACCAGTACCTCCTTAACAAGCGCCAAACCTCTCTAACTTCTACCAGTACCTCCTTAACAAGCGCCAAACCTCTCTAACTTCTACCAGTACCTCCTTAACAAGCGCCAAACCTCTCTAACTTCTACCAGTACCTCCTTAACAAGCGCCAAACCTCTCTAACTTCCACCAGTACCTCCTTAACAAGCGTCAAACCTCTCTAACTTCTACCAGTACATCCTTAACAAGCGCCAAACCTCTCTAACTTCTACCAGTACCTCCTTAACAAGCGCCAAACCTCTCTAACTTCTACCAGTACCTCCTTAACAAGCGTCAAACCTCTCTAACTTCCACCAGTACCTCCTTAACAAGCGTCAAACCTCTCTAACTTCCACCAGTACCTCCTTAACAAGCGTCAAACCTCTCTAACTTCTACCAGTACCTCCTTAACAAGCGTCAAACCTCTCGCTCCGCATATCCCTCTCGGCTACCACTCTCCAAACACTTTTTACTCGTTCTCCTTCAAGTCACCTAAACCTTTCAATCTGGGAATTTCCTAAACCCTTTGCTTACTCTCTCGTCCTCTTAGCCTATGACCTGGATGGCGTGAAGGTGAGAGGATACACTGCCTCATCTCTAATGGACTCGTTCGAGTGGCTCAATGGGTACACAGTTGGCTTTGGACTTCACCATGTAGACTTTACCAACCCAAGCCGCCCCAGGACACCTAAACGCTCAGCCCACTTCTACCATCAAGTCATGAAGGACAATGGCTTTCCCCACCCTGAGGATGGTACACCCATTTATGGGAGCTTCCGGAAGGACTTTATCTGGAGTACAGCTACAGCCTCATATCAGGTTACTGACTGCTCATTGATATAATTTATGAGATCATAAACAGCCTTTAAAAACACTATTATGACCAGTTAGCTCCTACTTGACATTTTAGTTGGTATGGTCCTCATACAAAAATGACAATGGCTGATAAAAACCTGTTTGTGCCACTTCTCAACAATTCAGAAAATACTCATATAAAGGGTTGCATGACATGTTTAACTTGTCATTTCTCTTGTCCAGATTGAAGGTGGGTGGAGAGCAGACGGAAAGGGCCTTAGTATCTGGGACAAGTTTGCCCACACGCCTCTTCGAGTGTTTAATGATGACACAGGAGATATAGCCTGTAATAGTTATAACAAGATTGAGGAGGACGTGGCGATACTGAAGAGGTTGAAGGTGACCCACTACCGCTTCTCCATCTCCTGGCCCAGGGTCCTGCCCGATGGCACCAACAAACACATCAACGAGGCCGGCCTCAACTACTACGACAGACTGGTGGATGCGCTGCTCGCCGCCAACGTTCAGCCTCATGTGAGTTTGGGATGTGCTGTTTTAGCTGTATATTTAATATATACAGCATAAGTAATGGGACAGTGAAGCATTGTATTTTTGTTTACTTTTGTATGTCCAAGGTGAGGCCAAAGATCATTTTCTAAATTTGGTTGGACAATAAAGTTCTATTTTTCTATTTTTCATGGCCTCTAAGCCATCGTCCTCTGTTCCACTCTCCAGGTGACCCTCTACCACTGGGACCTACCTCAGGCTCTGCAGGACCATGGGGGTTGGGAGAACGACACAATCATCGACAGATTTAGGGAGTACGCTGATATTATCTTCAGCCGCCTGGGCCACAAAGTGAAGTTATGGATCACCATCAATGAACCTTACAATATAGCCAATGTGGGCCACGGCTACGGAGCTGCCGCCCCAGGTAATACACCTGACTAAACAGCAGAAAGCGATGTGTATATCTTTAAAAATCATCTTAGAGACAGTCACTGTAACTGAATGATACCTCGGATAAAAGAATCAGACCGATTCAGACTCAGGACAGATCCTGGTACTTTCAGATATAGCTCAACGGACAATAATATGTTATCAACTCATCATCAGCATTGTGGGTCAGTTTAATTAGTTACAGGAAGGCATGAACGCAATGGATTGTTGACATTGAACGTTTCCACTAGGAATTAGTCAGGCCCATTTTTCATACTGCTAATTTTACTGGTGCTAATTTTCATCCAAACTATGACCAGGTATCAGCTTCAGACCGGGCACACTGCCTTACATAGTGGGTCACAACCTGATCAAGGCCCACGCCGCGGCTTGGCACCTGTACAACGATATGTACCGCGCCAAGCAGGGCGGCACCATATCCATCACCATCAACTCTGACTGGTCAGAGCCGCGGAATCCCTACAAGCAGGAGGACGTGGATGCGGCACGGCGCGTGGTACAGGTACGGGTACAGACTTTCTAACACATAAGAGAAATTATAATGTGACAATACAATGTTACTGTATAGCAAGTACACATGATATGATCACATTATATATGATAAGTAATTTTTTGTTCAATCAATTCAGGAAGTGATTTGAGTTTACCATAAAAACATTAAAAAAAAATGTTTTCCCAAAAGCTTCTCATTTTCTGTTTATCGAGAAATCATTGAAAATCAGTGATCACTGACTTGTAATTTCAATTCAGTTGTTGAATTGTCTGAATTGAAATTCAACTGACCTCCAAGGTAGTTTCCTTGTTAAACAGTCTTTGCCGTTATTTTGAACAGCTGTCACTATTGAATCTTGTCTCCTGCTGCAGTTCTATATTGGCTGGTTTGCCCACCCTATATTCAATGGAGACTACAGTGATACGATGAAGACAATCATTCGAGAGAGAAGCCTAGCTGCTGGCCTAACTAAATCTCGGTAAGAGAAAAATGAGATGCCCTGGGAATTGTTTTAATAAAACAGCACAGAGTGAAATAGCCAGTGCTCCACGCAGAACCTAAAAAGAAAAAGAGTGTGAAATTAGATGGTAAATCTAATGTGACCTTTTTTTAAAGGCTTCCTGAGTTTACCCCTGCAGAGATCCAGAGGATCAAAGGCACCTACGATTACTTTGGGTTCAACCACTACACTACTGTCCTTGCATTCCCTGTGGAATACGGAAACCTGCAGCACTATGATGCAGATAGGTAAGTGTGTAATCCTCAGGTCACATTAGGGATCAAAGTCTGATGCGTGAGACAGAAGGCGAGAGTTAGTTAATCTGTCATCTACCATATGCGTTAGGGGCGCAGGGACAATTGCCGACCGCATCTGGTTGGACTCCGGCTCATCCTGGCTGAAGGTCTCTCCGTTTGGATTCCGGAAAATCCTGAACTTCATTAAGGAAGAATACGGAGACCCGCCCATCATCGTCACAGAGAATGGGATCTCGGAGCGAGGGCTTGTGGACCTGAACGACATCCACAGGTCCTACTACTACGAGACCTACATCAACCAGCTCCTCAAAGGTACCAAACACCAACATCCCTACTTGGGGACTAACTGTTACATTCTCTAGTGTTCTCTGTTGGAGGTATTTTGTCCTGAAATACTTGCTAGAGGAACTCAAAACCTTCACTACATTTGGAATGCTTTCTGCATTTACTGATCTGCTGAATAACAACCTTGACCACAACCAAACTTTCCGACTCCTTTCTTTGCAGCTTACTTGCTGGATAAGGTGGACATTCGAGGCTACACTGCTTGGTCTCTGATGGACAATCTGGAGTGGGCCACCGGATTCTCAGAGAGATTCGGCTTGTTCTACGTCAATCATTCTGACCCCACGCTCGCCAGAGTTGCCAAGAACTCGGTCGCGCGCTATGCCACCATTATCACCTGTAATGGCTTCCCAGACCCCGCCGACGGGCCTCACGAGTGTTTGAACCCTGGGCCTGAAGGTAGAGTGACCTCCTCTGTCATCTCAGTCTGTACACACACGTGGGGCTTATGCATTTGGGATTCTAGAGAATTGGGCCCCTTTTACAGAATATCTCTATATGCAGTATATTTAACAGTGCATCCTAGTGAGAAAGTGTAGTGTTCACAGTAACGTTAAGAATTTAGAAATCGTGAAAACCATAACACAGAAGACAAAAAGCATAAGACTACACACAACTATTGCCCTTTAGAGAGTGATGTTATGAAGTCATTCAAATGATTGGGGTTTGTGTGGTTATTATCTTCAATGGTATTATTTTGACTGTTCAGAAAGCACAATCAAAGTTAATCAAAACAGTGCCATGTTGCCTGACAAGCCCTTATCTACCTGTTCGGTCAGTATTTCAGCTGACCATTCATTATAACGTAGTGGCTACAGGCACGGACACTTATACCGATATTGTCCACTATTCATCCTGTACTTACTCTGTTGCTACTTCCTTATTCTACCAATTACTGGGGCAGTGTGGCAAGTAGCACATTTGATTTTAAATACTCCAGGTTAGCATCAGATCAAGACCCACTCTTGGTTAGGTTTACGGTAGATATTATGGTTAGGTATAGGTTTACAATTGGTTATGTTTCGGGTTAGGGTTAGGGTTAAGGTTAGAATTAAGGTAAAGGGTAACATCACAGTTAAACAGTACACGCTATGAGAAATCTGATACGCGTTTGTACCTGTAGCCACAACCTCATTATAAATGTACTTGTCTCCTCTTCATTCCCCACAGGAACGAGTGCACCCACCACACCACCTATCAAACCAGTCGAGAGCATTGTGAGCTTCATGGGGGCGCAGCTCTCACCTGATGATGCCGAGGTGGCTCTCTACAGTACCTTCTCTCTCCTCCTTGTGGCCACCATCTCAGCCATCATTATGGCCTACTTGTTCCGGAAGAAATAAAATGTCTTCATCTTCATTCATGGGATTGGCAGTTCGCATCTTTGATTTGGAGGCCATAATTGTATTGTTAAATTGTGACCTATTACTCCTCCAATCAGTGTTTAAGCAGAACTTTGGGTACCCTGTCTAGGAATGTTTGGAAAGACTGAAAAATAAGGCAAAAAATATACATTTTCACATTAGATTAATCAGTAGAATAATCAACTAATAGGAAACGATTCATCAACTAATTGTTTTAATCGACTGACAGCCCTACTCATAATACAATTTGACATTTCCACTTACCATGGCCGTAGTTGATTCACCCAGACAGTTTTAGGCACAAAGTTCCCTTGCTTAGATAAAGTGCCTTGGTGTTCATCCTGATGTGATGATTCATCCTCAGAGCCTAAAATTGGAATACATCACATACACTTACAGCTTACTTGACACTTTCAAGTGAAATAATCTTTTTCTGAAATTGATTAAAAATAACAAACTGAGAAGACTTGTTTGCATAACAATACACAACACATTGAATTGAGTCTAATGCAATAGTAATACTTCACACAATTGCAGAATGAATAGCCTTGTCTTTGAAGGGTCCCTCAGTTGAAAAGCCAATCAATTACACAAGTTGTGAAAAACAGCATGCGCCTTTGGTCCTGCGTGTTGCCTCCCTATCGCCCTCTGTCTTCAGAGTGAACAACTGTCTCACTGCTGTCCTGTCTCACTGCTGTCCTGTCTCACTGCTGTCCTGTCTCACTGCTGTCCTGTCACGCTGCTGTCCTGTCTCGCTGCTGTCCTGTCTCACTGCTGTCCTGTCACGCTGCTGTCCTGTCTCGCTGCTGTCCTGTCTCACTGCTGTCCTGTCTCACTGCTGTCCTGTCTCGCTGTTGGAACGTTCTGCCTGTCCGCTGCTCACATTCACTGGCACTTCATGAGGTCTTTGCAATCGTCAATTAATAATATTGCTATGTATCACGGATTCGCCAACAGAATTCAATGCTGTTCCTCAATAACTCTATATTATGTTGTGTTGAGGTCAGTGTATTCATGTTGTATCTATAATTCGTACATACAGTATCATTGGGTCAATGCAAATTACTTATTGGACCTTTATTACAGTGCATTCATTCATCTATTACCAACCATACTTGTAGGAGCCCACACTGTCCTGAAATCACCAGAAAGGCAGCAAATTCTTGTTTCTGAATATGAATGTAAAAGTCTTTGGCACTATAACAATTCTGTAAATTCTTAAAATGTGTATGTCTATATAAAAATGCTTTGTTGATTTTGCACTGTTTGGTGTATTTTTGGCACCAAACAGTACTGTCACTTGTTATTGTGAGAAATAAAGGCTTTATAGATTGTCCCCTTTGTGGTCATTTTCAGTATTAGTAATTCTGGACTTGGGTTCAGAGGGGTTGGAAAAAGGGTCTCCAGTTTAATGGTCTGCACTCAGGCACAGCGTTGTAGGTGGGCCCCAGGGGGGCAGGCCCTCCCCAGGTAACCTCAGGGCCTGCCCAAACATTTATCCTCATAATTACATGTGATGAAATTTGTAATCATTGAAATGTTCATAATTCATTTAATTTAAGTGGAGAACATTGATGCTGAAATTCAAAATCCAAACAAAAGAATTCTGTAAAATATGACATGATTAGACTGCCCCACTCAACATGAGCCTCGAGAATGGCCCTCGTGACAAGCACTGCTGATTCAAGCAGGAAATCAGTGTCATGCTTCCCACCAATTCAACTTTGAGTTAAATGACATTTGCGCTGCATGGAAATCTATTGATCTCCGTCATTTAATCTTCACTAACACACAGGAACTAAGCCTGCTTGGTTAGTATAATGAAAGGCATACCTTTGTTAGCCAGGAAGTCTTTGATTGAATTGGTTTGCGGCTGATGATCTGGTAGGATGCTGTCTGGGTGAGGGGTCAGAGTAGAGTGACGTCGCTCCTAGATCGTCTTGGGTCGGTTGTGAGATTATCTCACTCGTGATTGAGGTTTGGGGAGGACAAGCTAATCCTAGATCCATGCCTAGGGTTAGGGTTAGGTCAACCTTACCCCGGTGTGAGAGGTCCCAGATGTAGCATTTCAAGGAGTTATTTGGTGTACAAACAGACAAGGCATTGTCTCCTGACAAGCTCAGACAATCTGATTTAAAAGAACAACCTTCTTAGTAAATAAACAGTATTTAGGTACTTCACATGTTGGAAAAAAATTAAGTCAGAGTCATAGCAGAAATATTGGTTATCATGTATTGGTAATGATGCTATTCTAGTCAATTTCCTGCTCGTCAAACCCAAACATCTACCATTAGATGATGAGGACATCCTTGGACATTCAGACATTTAAGTCTGCAGGCAAGGTTACTCATCATGCAAATGTGGTTCCAAACCACCACCACTACACTCACCCCTTTGACATTGTCCTCTGCGGAGAGACCATTCCGGTACATAACACCACTATAACCCAGCTGGATTATGAACAAGGGTTTCCCACTCGCTAAATCAAAACATGTTGATACGCAAATGACGTGTTTTTACAAGGTGTTTTTTTTTAGAAACATAATTATTTTATTATTATTTGATATAGTGACTCAATAAACAAAGATGGTTTACTATCATGTTGACATGTGCCCCTAAAAGAAGATATGAGATATGACATAACATGAAATTCTTGGATGACCACCAAACTGACTGAATCCCACATTTGGCTCTTGGATGTCAGGTGTATACAGTATGTGCTGTAACTCAATTAATATTAGGTGGATTTAGAAAAGTCAAACAGTGTTGAGTATCTACACTAATTCACCACTAGTTCTGTTTATCAGAATTGCATTTTTGACTTTCTGACAATTTTGGTGCACGGTGCAAAATGTTTATGGCTGGTACATAACAGGATTATCTCATTCTTGGCTCTACTATGGTCATGTAATGTATTCATTATGAAGAACATGAATTGACTGGAAACATATTGTGTGTTATTGGCAACATTGATATCGTGGAATGGTGTGTGTAGGGGTGGGATATTGTTCAGTGGTCTGCTGCTCTGCTCAGTTCCTTGTAAGCTGTTTGCAGAACCTTCCATAGAATGTCTTTTCAATGGCTCAAGTACATACACACATAATAAAGTATATGTGACAGAAATAGATGGGAGACCAGCTCCTTAAAATCTGTCATACAAACAATAGTTTGTTTATTTGGCTTTGGCATTTGTGGAACCTTCACATCTGGTTCAGCTGTCCTGATAGGACAGTTCCTCTTGATGCGTTTTGGGAGGACAACCGTCGATATCGCAGTCAGTGTCTGTGTCAAGGGAAGGCGAGTGGGTAGGTGAGGGGGAGGGAGCAGGGGGACACTGCTGGCTGCTGTGGTTGTTGTTGCACAGGTCGGACTCACTCTCGTCCTGAGCCAGCGTATGGAAGCGCTCCACCACACAATGGGCGGTCAGCCGTGCTTCCGGGTCGTGGTCCCAGCACTCCGTGATGGTGGCACACAGCAGGTTCATCCCCTGCGGAGGGAACATTGGATTAACTCATAACCGATGTTGTCAGCAGCAACGTCATCAATTACGACAAGTTAGCCAGTTCTTGTGGCAGCTATACATGCCCAAACCATAGCACCCCTCCAGCATGTTTCACAGATAAGGTGGTATGCTGTCAATCTCCAGATGCTGAATATATCCAGCGTCTGGTGGGGTCAATGGGTTGCAGACTTTAGGCAGTTGTCACATGCAATGGATTGTCGACCAAATACTAAACATGAGTACTCTATTTGGACATCATATGATTTTTTCCAATACTTTTGGAGCCCTGAAATAGGGGGAGTATGTTTAACAAATGTTGTCCTTTCCAAATGGTCAACCCAATCTCAAAAAGTAACCCCATTGAATTAAAGATTCATCTCTACTTTGACCCCATAGTCATTATTTGTTTCCAAATCCAAACTGTTGGAGTATAGATTTAAAAGAAGACAAAATGCTTCCTCTTTCCAATACTTGGAGGGCACTGTATATAGATAGATAGATAGATAGATAGATAGATAGATAGATAGATAGATAGATAGATAGATAGATAGATAGAAATCAGTCAGCTGAGCAGCAGACCTGATGTTGAGTCCAGGTAGTGGGGATCTCAGGGCGTCCTCTGTCCCGTAGGACCAGGTCCCTCATGCTGTCCACACACGGCTGGTCACACACCTTCGACCCAAACGGAGGCTCATAGCTCTTCATCTCTAGGAAAATATGGGAGGTCGAGGGTGAAAAACATGGTGCTTAATTGACATCATGATGGACTTGGGTGGTTATTAGATGGGACTGCTTTGTGTAGGAGCCACTCGTAAGTGTGTGTGGTATTGGGATGTCACACTATGATATAATAATAGTATACGCCATTTAGCTGACACTTTTATCCAAAGCGACTTACATTGCAGTGGGTGCATACATTTCAGTATATATGGTCCCAGCGGGAATCAAACCCACAACCTAAGCACTGTTAGCACCATGCTCTACCAACTGAGCCACAGAGGACTGTACATACACTAGGGGGCAGTCATACATCATACATCTGTCTGATCCTGTGTAGTCTCTACCCTGTACTCACAGATGGTTGTGTCTGACAATACAGCGTCTGTTCTAGTTATGTCAAATTTAAAATATCTGTAAAATATATGTACTATAGTTTACCCTGCTGTTATGTTGCGGGTCAAATTTACCCATTCAAGAGTTTTACACTGAAATGCTTATTTATTTTATTTTTTTCTCGTCTCACCTCTACGCTCTCCGGCGGCTTAAAAATAAAAATAAAAATGATTTTTTTTTTTTTTTAAAGTATCTTTTTTTTGGAAACAGAAAGTTGGAAATTCGGACAGTAGCAGCATTTAACCATAGTATGACTGAGGTGTAATTTGACCTTTATTGCAAACATCTGACTAAACAGTCGGCTCTAAACCGCATGTAGTGTGTAGGTTGGTTAGTATGTAGTAGATCATTTTAGTCAACTGCAGGCTGTATGAGCTTCCGGACACGGCCATGCTGAAGGTGGAGTGGCTGTCCACTCTCCCTTTAATATAACAAAAACTAAAATCTGTGGTCTTACCTTCTATGACATCACAGCGGGAGGCCATCTCCCAGAGGACCAAGGCCATGGAGTAGACATCCATTTGTTTGAAGGCCTCCAGATCCTCCAGGTTGACCCGAGACTCCAGCACCTCTGGGGCCATGTAGCGAGCTGTCCCCACCTGAACAACAAGGACTGGTCTCATGATTCATCCCTTTTTAATACACCCCATCACCCTGATCACGGGTCTGCTCTCTCCCCTTCTGACTGGCAGACGGTACCGCAGCATTGAGACTCATACCGCCAAGCTGTGAGACTGATTTACAGCTGAATCTCACGTCCGTCTCCCATGTATACACAACTCTGCACCCCACTAGACTCCACGTGCTGTTGCTAATGTACCATTGTATCACATGCCCTCATATCATATACTGTATGTCTTATAGACACACTGCATTGTTTATGACTCATAGAGTCACTGTCATTGTATTATTGTGCATTGAGTCACTGTCACACGCCCTGTTAGCCATGAAATTGGTCACATGACCCAGCTGGAAGTTCCATCTCACCTGTCCACTGTTGGCGAAGTCGTCCACGGTCAGGGAAAGGTCTAGACGCAGAGCCAGGCCAAAGTCACAGAGCGCGCACTCCCGCCGGCTCTTCACCACAATGTTGCTGCTCTTCAGGTCGCGGTGGGCCACCGGCACCTTGGGGACACCGCGGGGAGAGACGTCGCTGTGCAGGTGGGCCAGTCCGCGGGCCACGGAGCCAGCCATGGCACACATCTCCGCCCAGCTCAGCACATGGCCGGCCAGGAAGTCCTGCAGGTTCCCCAGCCCGTGATAGGCCATGATCAGCCAGTACTGCCTCTGGGCACCGACGGGCCCGCGCTCCTCCGCTGTCAGGAACTGAACCAC
>NC_139666.1:3388810-3574166 GCF_951799395.1 Argentina silus
CTCGTATTCCCCGAGGAAGCCCCTTGGCATTCAGCAAGGATAATTGAGTCTCAAAATCGATTTCCTGTTGGAAATTCCCATTGCAGATGGCAGTACAAATTTGATGTGGTTGCAGTTTAGTGCATCTTTTTATCTTCACAACTCTGGTTTTAATGTTGTTGTTGTTGTTGTTGTTGTTGTTTCATTCACGGTTACATTAATCTAACATGATCATGCCTTGGATGACTTTGTTGTTGATCTACAACATGGTTATCAATAGATCAAATCACTCACATGTTTGGAAGATATAGTATTGACTTCCTTTTCAGAGAATTTCAGAAATGGTTGAATGAGGAGTGAAGTGTTTTTTTTATCTATCTCACCAGGATAATCCACACAGCAACAAATGTCACCTTTTTTTCCAGGGAGTCCTGGCAGTGTTAGATTTACTTTCGTTTCTCTCAGATTCTGTCCATAAGCAATGCAAAAATATACATTTGGTAAATTACATATACAGTACATTCAAGTCTGTTTTAAACTTGAATTATTTACATTTTCCTAAATGATATTCAATAGTAATCATATGAACTGTTATATATGATATCAACTGAACATATTTCTACTTGATTGGTTCATTTGGAACATGGTTTGTGATGCAATGAGCCAAACATTAATTCAGGACCGCATAATGACATTTGGATTATTTGCCTCTATGAGGTGCTGGGAACTCCTTGCACTGTACACTTACTGGATTTAGGTAACAGTCACAGCATGGTCATGTTTAGGTGCCCAGTAGCTTAACGCATATACAGCTAAACCTACACGAAAAATTCTGCTTTATCAAATTACAGTAAGGCATAACAGATGAAATGGAAGAAAGAAAGAAAGAAAGAAAGAAAGAAAGAAAGAAGAAAAAAAGAAAGAAAAACATAGAGACTACACAATGGCATCCACGAGATGCTGTATATGCTATATGCCAGTGCTTGGCAGATTCATTTTTCATAATATCATCAAATAATAGCTTATCCAAAAAAAAACGATTATCTAGAAATTGACCCCGACGTCACTTTCCCACTGAATAGCAATAGACCATAGACCAATGCAATACTTTCTGATCATTAACGCAAATTTCTACGATCACAGAATCCCTATTGACAACTTGAGAAAACTGAAGAAACAATGGACACTGAACACTTCACAGTGAATGCGGAGGGAGTAAACGAATAACAGTACTTACAGAGAGACAGAAGAAAAAGATACAGTGCCGACAATCTCCAGCACCCCATACTCAAATCAAAATACTCCGATAAAAAAATAAGTCGCCGCAACGTTATTTTGGAATGTAGGTGAGATGTTCAAGTATTGAAACCGTATCACTAGAACTACTGCTTTGGTTTTAGGACTACTGCTTAAAGTTCCGTGTAGGCGGATCCAGATGTTTCTCATCCAGCTGTGCATTGGGGACCCGCCCAGAACTGGACTTCATAGCCTCATACAATAGATGCAGTTGCGGAACTTAACCGATAGAACTTGGAAGGATAATACAATGATATTGATAACTATCATTAAGGTTTGTGCTTGCCTTGGGAGGATTGGAATCATTGCACTATAGACAAGCTTTGGATAGCCGACACTAACATAGGAGGATACAGTTATTTCAAATAGCGACTGATGCTGAAAATGAGCGCAAGTAAAGCCTGATGGTGCAGTAAATAAATGTCACTTCTGTGTCTGTGTTTTCCTTGTAGTCAATGCTTTAATGTATCTGTCTCTATTCCAATGAACTATTATGATCATTATTATTATGAGTGTTATTATTATTGATTTTATTACTATTATTCCATACGTAAAGTAGGCCTCATTGATATCAATACACTCTTAGAAGAAGAAGAAACAACTGTACAACCGTTTCGTCATTATAACAGAAGCCTGGAAACAATGGTTCGACCTGACCTGAAAGGAAAATGGTTCTAATGGTGACAAAAATACTTTTTTTTGCTAAGTAACCTAGAACCCTTTCAAGTGAAGTTGAGACGTTTTTAGTTCTACTTGGAACCTTTTTTCCAGAGTATCTGCTATGATGAGCTCATGATATAAAGACAATGGATTTCAGTTGTCAGATGGAGTCTCTTCAAGCCCAGGGGCAATCTGGGATGGGGCAGGAGAAATGTAACCACTCACAAATGTATAGACAGAGCTGTGGATGCAAGGACTGACCATCCATGAGATCAACATGATCGTTTTAATCATGTTTTGGAGATAAATACTGTTTCTTTAAAATTACATGTTTTATTATATTATATTTTGGCTTCTGGTAGGGTAAGGTAGTTGAACTAAGCTCAACAGACATTTTCTTTTAAGTTATATTTTTTTTAAGAATCAATGGCTATATACCACAAATTTAATTCCAAAAATTGATATACCAATCCCAGATTGTGTATAGTGTTCAAGCCACCATATCGACTCCCGGTATGGGAATTACCGTTCAGGGCGGCAGCTGGCCTAGAGGTTAGAGAGGCCAGCCAGCAATTGGGAGGTTGCTGGTTTGATCCCCACCCTAGGAGGGAGCTGGTAACTGGAAGGTTACTGGCATCATATCTAAGGCTCCTACCACTGCTATTGTGCCCTTGAGCAAGGCACTTAACACGCTCCAGCGGTGCTGAATATGGCTGCCCAGAGCCCAGAGCTCTGTTCTCCCTTGGGGGTGTGGTGTGTGCAGTGTGTGTGTTGTCTCGGGAGGGGTGTGCATGTGTCAAATTCCCACAATTGAAGAGAATTGATTGCATGGCCAAATAAAGAGTCTTCTTCTTCATTCTCTGGTGCACTTTTGAAAATGTCTAATATGGTGAATGGAACAGTGAAAACATGACTGATGTGATTTCAGTAGCCTGATGTTTCATATGGGATGGGATTGTAGAGATTAGAAACTACCGAAAACTACTAGAAAAGTGTATTTACACCTGGTATGAGTAGGACTAGACTACTTTTGCAACAGCAGCTATCTCTGTCTGTCCCAGATGAGTTTGGGTTGTCTGTCCTTTTATCAAAACATATATAGTTGTTTATCAATGTTATTATATATGCTTATGCCATTTGGCCATGGACTTCGGTTTGTATCAACTGCTATGTGAGTATAAATAAATGCACAAACAAAACAAAACTAAACACATACATACACACGCATAGATACATGACTCAAATACACACATAAACACTCACAGTGGCATAGCTGAAAGCAAATAGAATCGTTATATATGTATGGCTGAAAAGTTGATGTAAAAAAAAAACACCATGTAGACATAGTATACAGTTCTCTTCAAGAGGACATGTTTCAGAAAGCTGAAACTACTTTTACAACAGCAAAAGTCCTGATAGGCCTTTATCAGGACGAACAATCCACAAGCTCTGTCTCATGACACTCAGGTGAGTCCAAGTCTTCACAGAGCGCATATGTGGAAGTAGCTTCGACTGACAGAGTTGTTAGAAAAGTTTATTTGAGTGATGGCAGATTCGGGAACCCAGGAAATAGCGGTTATCGGAAACACCGACATCACCTCCTCTGCAGAATTCGAGAACAACATTAAAAACACGGTAGTATTACTATGATTGGTATTTGATAGATAGTAGTACACAAACTGAGTTGAGTTTTCGCGGCCCGGTGAATCCACGGGAGTTTCGCAAAAGTGATCTGCTCTACGGGCAGCAGCTGGTAGCAGGCTAAAAAGTAACCGACTGACCACTTACTGACCACCACCGGGAAAGAAAGTGTTTAACAGCTCGATATTTTTGCATGTATTTCCACATTAGTCAGGAATTAATTCGCCGAATTAAAGTAGCCTAGGATTTGCTAATCCCAGTTTGCTCAACCGAAGTTAGCTTGAGAGCCCTCCTGTCAATGCTATTTTAGCGCCGTAAATGTTTAAACGAGACAATTTAGAAGTTGCTCCATTCATGTTTGACGAAGCCCTAAGGCACAGAAGTACAACACGTCTGTGTATCGGGGTGCTCTTCCCTCGCTACGACTAAAGGGCGACAGTGATTATTATTGTTTCGCAGAGACGGGTCACTATATGTATGGAAGCCGGTTTCCGCCAAGAACAACTGCTAGATAGATCCCACGGGTTGACGGTATGGAATGGCTGTGGTAGCCTACCTCTCGGACATAATTTAAAGTATGGACAATTCTGTTCAGACGGGTAGCAGTTTTTTTTACAGTATTTCTAACTGGAGTCGACTATGTGCATAGCGACTGGCGATCTGTGGAGTTGACTCCATGGGCTCAGCCCTACACATACACATGACATACATTATGATGTGCTGGTGTCCTCAGCCAAACCCTAAACCAAAGATTCTCCATTGAATGTGTGATTTAGTGCAGAACCAAGCTTAATGTGTCCGGAAAACCGCCTATGTATTTCAATATAATTCATGAGGCTTTCATCAAGATGTTAATGTTGCACGTCTAACATTCAAACTTTCTAAAAGCTTTCTAATGGGTGTAATGTCTGTTTAATCGGTAGCGATCAGGGAATGAGATCCCTTGAAAAATATGTATTTAATTTACGAATGCTGTTTTGGTCCCGAAAAGCACTTTCTAACATGGAGTGTCTAGGGGCGACACTCGTTTTGTATACAAATATGTTGTAACTGCTCAGAGGGCTATACTATGAAGCAAGTTATTGAGCTAGCGAGTTAGTGAGCTAACTTTGACCACATTTAGCTCCAACTTGGGATAACCCATGTCACTGTATTGTCCCCACAACTGTATCACTTCCATTTAGCCCTCCATTTAGCCCTATTCAGAGCTCAAATCTACATACTGGACATTTAATCCTTGTGGTAAACAATGTGTTGTAGTATAGTATTGAAGATGCCTCTATTAAATAGTTTTTTGATGTACTCCTGTAGATGGTTGAACAAGGCTCAGTTCTCAGAAGAAAAATGGAGATCTCGGTTGCAGAGGCAGACAAGAGGACTGGGAAGAATGCTGTCAACATTCAAGAGACATATACTGTTTACCTTATTGAAACAAGGTAAACTATTTGGGGTCAAATCAATGCAAAAAAGAGATTTTGACACCCACTGTATAATATTCTGTACCTGGGTAGTTAAAACCTTGACATATTATTTTGTTTAACAAAGATGTATTTGGTTTAGTTTAGTTTAGAAAACATGTTGTTCTAACCCATGTAAGGGTTTTTGACAAATGGTCATTATATGTGAATTAGCGGTGGCGACATGCGACTGGAAATGATAGCACACATCACATTTTTAACCAAAACCCAATGCAAGTCAGTGGACACTAAGTTAGCGTGTTTGAAGTCATCTCAAATTCTCTGAAGTCAGAAATGACTGAGATGATTTGACCATGACATTTCAAACATGCTAACTTAGGGACCCTTGACTTGCATTGGGTTTTGGTTAAAAATGCAAACAACTACCTGTTAGTTCCAGTGCCCAGTCAAACAGAACTAAAGTGAAGTCTGTCCTTGTCTGTAGACTCCTTTCAGGGTCAGGAACCAAATATGTGATTTTGTAATATGGGTGAACTTTCCCTTTAAACTGATGTAACATCTTTCGCTGTCCACCAGAGGGAACTGTCTGGTGCTATTTATCCACCAAAGTGAGCCTTCTTACCACTTCTCAATGAGGCAATAATGGGTTAATTAATTGGCTACCACTGAGTTAGGCAGCCAGGTAGAGAAGGGTGGGGGCCCAACGATGATCTATACAGACAGCTCCCCCTGACTCTCACAGTGGACCATAGTGAGTAGCCGTAGTAGTGTTTGCTATGCCAGGTCATATGAAACATGTTTTAACTCTGCTTGGAGCAGTGCCTACTATTACATAGGCATAAACACCCACAACACACACACACACACACACACACACGTAATCTCACTAACAATACAGTTCGTGTGGGGTCCACATCTCAGGATTACATTTCTCTCTCTGGTTTCTCTATTCTCTTGAATGTTGTATGTGTGCCTTTTAAATTATATCCTGGATTAGAATTCATCAGAAGTTTACTTGGCACACTTCCAGTTCCAGTTACATTGTAATTAATTGGAATTCCATCCTCTAATAGGCCGGTTGACGGTGTGATGGAAGGCTCAAACATTGCCCCTGATTCCCTATGGAGGCGATACAGCGACTTTGAGCTTCTGAGACACTATCTGTTGGTGACCTATCCATTTGTCATCGTTGCCCCATTACCAGAGAAGAGGGTAAGTGAGAATGGTGACACTTTACCCACTTTACACTTTATTACAATGGATTATTTTATTATTTTATTGAATGTTTTACTTTTAGTATGTCTTATCTGTTGTGCCTGGGCACTTTATCTGTCTCACCGTGGGAGAGTGAGAAACGTCCTCTCGATTCCTTTGTATGTCTTGACATGTGAAGAATTGACAATAAAGCCTCTTTGACTTTGACTTTGACTTTGACTAAACGTGTGTAGGCCTGTTTTAAAGGGACACAATGTCGTTTTTATTTGCCCTCTGCTGCCCCCTGTAGCCACACACAGTACTGAGGCCAATAAGACATAAGGAGGTCATATGCGCTTTAGACAAGTCTTAGTCTGTAATATGACTATATAATGACGCATGATCTGTTGGTTTGGATGAGGTGATGACGATTCCCTGTTTCCTGCAGGCTGAGTTTGTGTGGCACAAGCTGACAGCGGACAACCTGGACCCGGACTTTGTGGAGAGGAGGAGGGTCGGACTGGAGAACTTCCTGCTTCGTGTGGCCTCTCACCCAGTTCTCTCCAACGACAAGATTTTCTTCCTCTTCCTCACAGAGGTGAGGTACAATACTACAATAAACACACACACACACTTCTGTTTCCTCTGTTTGCTACTTCCTCCAAACACAGGGCTATAAGAGAAAAGGTTGTCTCACTGGCACGCACACGCACACACACACACACACACACACACACACACACACACACACACACAGTCTCCACCGGGACCAGCAGCTAGTCTTACGGTTCATAGGTTTAGACGGCATGGCCAGGTTGATGTTTTGACAGTGTGTCCCCGTACACCGGCCTCTCATATCTGTGATGGTGTTTACCAGAGTCTGACAGACAGTGTTCCTCTCATGTTTCCAAAGGAGAAGGGATGGAGAGAGGAGGTGTTTGACACTGGATTCCAAGCAAAGGTACTCCATTAGCAACAGTCCTCATCGCCTCACCTAACTAACCTCATTTTAAGCTCATGCTACTCGCCAACACATTCAAGTAGAGTCTAAAGAGATCAAATGCAGCAAGTTCATCAGCTATGTTTAGGATCAAACCACAGCAATGTTTTTTTTGTAAACAACTTGAAGGGATGGTTCACTATTTTGTCCAAAAGGAATGTATGCACATCCAACTTATTTGCAGGTGTAAGGCACAAAAGTAGTCAATGGGGGGAAAAAAAGAATACACTGTTGAATGCTCCCATGTAGTTTATTGGAACATTTCAACCATATTTTGGATATTTTGATACCGAATTTATCTGTCTGGCTTCTTTACAGGCAGATTCAAGGTTGAAAGAGTTGAGTGCAAGCTTCCGGGTGAAAAACCCAGACAAGTAGGTAATCATGTTCCAGTCACTGTTTTCTGTTGAGGGAATCCAACTGCTCTATGCATTTTCATCTTGATGCTTGGTAATCTCAATTGTGGACTCTCGAAACATACAGCACTTTGTATCCATACTATCAATTTCATATCACAATATTTAAATGATTTGAATGCAATATTATTATTTACTTTATTCAGGGGCTGTGGGAAGAAGAGTTAACTTTAGCCCTTTTCATACAAAATAGTTAGAAAAAAACCGGTATAAGATGCCGCAATGACTTAGGCAATTCATACTGGTACAAATTGGCACCATCAGTCAATTCACACTAAACTTGAAATGCTGCCGTCAATCAGGGGTGACACACAGCCGCCGCTTCAATAAACAATGTTTATCTTGTCAAAATATGAAATTGAGGGGAACTGGGAGAAATTCTAAAATCTGTTCTTCCGCTGGCTGTATCAAACTCTTATTTATTTATCTGACTATTGAACAACATGCTCGCATCATTTGTAAACAGGTTGTTGTAGAGATTGGTACTGAGGTTGAGGGTTGGGTGGAGGGTGGAGGAGTTTCTTATGTTAACTTTCCTTCGTTCAAACGTAGGGCTGCAACTCACGATTATTTTGTTATCGGTTAATCTATATTATATAGATTTATTATATATAGAGATTTTTATACATCTGAACTCAATGATATTGATATACCTGTTCTAAATGTATTAAAGTATGGGTAGTTGTAATGCCATCATTCAATGGTCACATACTTTATTATATGTTCATATTGATAATATGATAGTACATCAGGTTATTGACTCATGTGCGTCATGCCTTGTGATTGAGCCAATGGTCATCTTGTTTGTTCCAGGCGTTTTACAGAGCTGAAACATTACAGCGATGAGCTTCAGTCTGACGTCTCTCAACTGCTGAGGGTCAGGGCGGTGAGTGGAGCCAGCTTGTAGCACTTACCTCACCCCACACCGTTATATTTGCTTCAGCCAGCCAGTGGAACCACACCTTCATGACTGCTAGACAGCCAGTGGAACCACACCTTCATGACTGCTAGACAGCCAGTTGAACCACACCTTACTGACTGCTAGACTGCCAGTTGTACCACACCTTACTGACTGGTAGACTGCCACATTATTGACGACAGACCGCCTTGTTAGAACACACCTTACTGACCAGCAACAGTGGCAACTACTGACATGTGTATTTGAACAAGATAATGGGATGATTTATTTTCCAGGATACAAGCCATGCCTCAAGTATGAGAGGAGTGATCAGAGTGCCACCACAAAACAGTCAGTGGAGGCTGATTGTTGTGCACGTCAGTGGAGGCTGATCAAGGGAGAAATCGGAGGACGGGCTGATAGTAATGCATGGAATGGAATGATGAATGGAATTCCTCATTCCATTCAAACACGTGCCTGTTGATACCATTCCTCCTATTCCATTCCATTCCATGCATTACAATGATGATTTCCGCCTCCACAAGCCTCCCCTGGTGTCCAACCAGGACGAGAGCTCTCTGGCCTACAGTGAGGGTTTAGCTGTGATGGCTGTGAGACCCTAACTCTGCCCCCCCCCCCCCCCCCCGACACCAGACAATAACCTACAGTGTATTGAAAATGTGTACAAATGTCCAGTGATGCTTTAGTTGTGCCTCTCTTGCTTTCCCCACTCATAGTCTCTGAGTAAACCTTTTCTGTTTGACACATTCCATACATACAGTATGGAACATGTATTAGAAACTATGGCTGTTAGTTACATGAAACGTCTTATAACATAATTGGAAGCAGAGTCGAAGTGACTAAGTTGAGCTCCTTCTCCCTTCTCTCCAGAGGGTGGCAGATCGAATGTATGGTGTGTACAAAGTACATGGGAATTATGGAAGAGTGTTCAGGTAAGGAACCTGTGTTTGGGGAACAGGGTGGCGTGTGTAGCCACACTATGGTATTGCATGTGGTCATGTTATCATACTATTGCAATAGTTATGACATCGTGTGATATGGCCCGTTGCTGGTTCATTTGAGGTTGTAGTGGTACAGTATGGTGCATCAACATCTACATCAATCAACAACATCTGCAGAAACCTTTGAATACCTTGCCTCAAGGGATGGTTCACTGTTTTGACAATTACACTTGTTTTAGGATATACTGTATGGTCAGTGGTAAAATAGTGAACTATCCCTTTAAAGTCTTACTTGTTGTAAGTCGCTTTGGATAAAGGCATCTGCTAAATGTCTCAAATATAAATGTAAATGTTAAAGGCAGTGTTAAAGGTCGGTCTTGGATCATTTAATGAGTGTACATATGAATACAGGGTAATGGTTAATCAGTGTACATAGGAATGCAGGGTAATGGTTAGTAAGTGTACATATGAATGCAGGGTAAAGGTTAGTATGTTTACATATGAATGCAGGGTAATGGTTAGTAAGTGTACATATGAATACAGCTGCTTCTTCTGTTGGCAGTGAGTGGAGTGCCATAGAGAAAGAGATGGGAGATGGACTCCAGAGTGCCGGTCACCACATGGACACGTAAGTGGTTTTGTTCAAATACAATGGTTGTCCATCGTATCTGAAGGTCAGCCTCTTCTGAATGAACACTCATTCTCCATGCAACCCTCTGGATGCCAGCACACATCTGGCTAATACACTCCCGCTGGCCTCTCTAACCTCAAGGCTACCTGTCGCCTGTTCTCACTTTCTGATGGTTTTAAAGGCCGATTCTCGATGCACAGGTGCAGTTGCAGACCAGGTTTGGTTGGAGAGTGCAGGGGCAACCCCGCAAACTCGTCTTTTCGCACGTTTCATTTCAAGACTGTGTGTGTGTGTGTGTGTGTGTCCTCCAATTCGTCTGTGGATACAGTGAGACCGCCAGAGAGTGTGACAGGAAGCTAGGTGTTCTTCTCTAGGTCCTCTTGGCTAGCCTCTGACTAGCGTGGTGTACTGGTGTAAGGCCGCTACGGACCAGTAAGCTGCAGCGGAGACGCCAGGTTCAACCGACCCAGAAAAGTGAAAATGAACGGCCTCCCCGGCCGCTCCCTGTGTGTGGAGCTGTTCGCTGCTGTTCGCTGCTGTTCGCTGCTGCCTCTGACCAGCCTCTCTGCCGCAGGTACGCTGCCTCTGTGGACGACATTCTGGAGGACGAGGAACACTACGCCGACCAGCTGAAAGAGTACCTCTTCTACACTGAGGCACTAAGGTACAATTCAGTTGAGGTTGGCGGAGGTAGAAATCGGAGGACGGGCTCATTGTGATGCAGGGAATGGAATCAGGAACCGCATCAAACCACCCCCCGTTCCTCATTCCATTCCATGCGTTACGATGAGCCTGTCCTCACAGTTTGCTTTTTTTTTTTCATTAAACAAATTCAGGGACTGGGGGCGGTCAGGATGGAACGAACGAGGCAGATAAGATCATGAGGGAGACGTTTGTAGCTCGTGCTGTTAGTTTGTTGTTCTCTCATTACTTGTGAGCTTCCAGCGTTATCTCAACAGACACACGCCCTCCGGCTCCCACTCACTCACTCAGCAGCAACGGCCTCGCTGCCTCACAGTCAGCAGCAGCAGGTCACAGTGAAACAAGGGAAATGCCCTTGCGGCCGCGGTGCAATTTAGAAGTAGCCCAAAAGACCGACACCACACGACCAGTACATTTTACACCCACGACCTTGTCTTCAAAATAGCCTGATTTAGCATGAAAGCCCACGGACATGGCAACCCTGACTAGGACACAGTAACAATATGTTACAGTACACTCCTAGATTCATATGACTCCATTTCACAGCCACGTCATAGAAGAGCAGCATGGCCACACTCCAGAAGCCAGAGGGACAACATTGAAGTGCATGGGGAAACACGGGACTTCAGAGACAGTCTAACTGATATAGATCATTTGATTAATTAGTGTGTGTATTTTGTATTTGAAGGTGTTGTGTATTTGGTGGGTATATGTTTGTGTTGTCACGATACCAACATTTTGACTTCGATACCGATACCAGCTTAAGCATCACGATTTTGATTCTTAAACAATACCACGGCAACCATAATGAGATTTGACAGCTGATATTTGAATCAGTATACTATGCTGAACAACAAATGAGTAAACACAAAATAACATTTAAAATATGAATTTTTACATTCATTCAATATGATGATTAATATTTCACTAAATTATGATATGTAGATTTTAACCTTACTCAATTCACAAGAAGAAGAACAGATTAACATGTACAGGGATGGAACATCACGCGGAGGAGGAGACACTTGTTCTTTTTTTTAACTCGCTCGCTTGCTTGACTGAACATTTGAGGACATGCTGAACTTAATTTCCATCCCTGAACGTGATATGTTATCGCATCATGCGTCTAAGCGTATCCTTAGCTATCAGACCTATTCGCTGACCTGTGTGATTTGAACTCCTTGAAGAGGTCAGGATGCCTATCGGGAAGGTGCTTGGCTAAATGTGGCGTGTTGCCTCCCTTTGACTGCACGGTCGGCTCCCCTTCATCATTGCCTCTATAAGCAAAGTAACGCCAGATTTCACTTCTGGCATCCTTTTTATCAACAAGCTGGGGACGGCCGGCATCGACACTTGCGGCTTCCATCCTTCTCTTTCCTCCTCCTCGTCAACGCCGGGTGTGCGATTGTTGAGCTATCTCTTTCCGAGCCACACACGCCCACTATGCATGTGGAGCACACTGCCCCCCGCGAGCATATAGATAAATTACACTTATAAGATGATATCCCGCACAGCTCAAAGTAAATACTGCGTCAGGTATTTATGGTAAAATAAAACCGGTTGTAAATTTTCTTAGAACCACTTTCAAAGCAGGGTATCGTGATACTTTTGTTGAACCGGTACATTGTGCAACACAAGTATATATTTTGCTTTGTATTAGGGCGCACCTGTGTGTTTTCCTTGGATAAATAAAGGTTAACCGATATGTGTGTGTTGCTTTATGAAAAGTACATGCCCCCGAGTGGCCAGGCTTCTGCTTGATGCATGACAAAGAGTAGCTTCATGTACATGATTCAGGTGTGTGTTTCAGAGTAGGTACATGTACAGTGTATTCAGACCCTTTACTATGACACTGAAATTAGCTAAAATGCAAAAATGTCATCAACAAATCACTCGATACATTTAATTGAGTCCATCTTAATGCAAGGATAATTGTTCATGTGATTTTGGAATTAATATCTTTGTTTTTATAGGGTCTCTGATTTACATAGGAATCAATTACACACTTCCAAAATCACATGAACTATTATCCTTGCATTAAGATGGACTCAATTAAATGTATTGAGTGATTTGTTGATGACATTTTTGCATTTTAGCTAATTTTAGCAAAGGGTCTGAATACTTGAACATGAGGTATTTCTGTATCTCAATTTTAATAAATGTACCTGTTTTCGCTTTGTCATTCTGTGTTATTGTGTGTGGATTGATAGCAAATTCTTTTAATTTAATCCATTTTAAATTGAGTCTATAACACAACAAAATGTGGAAAAAGTGAAGGGGTCTGAATACTTTCCGAAGGCACTGTACATGATTCAGGTCTGTGTTTCAGGGCAGTGTGTAGGAAACATGAGCTCACTCAGTTTGATCTGGAGGTGGCTGCCCAAGAGCTGACCTCCAAGAAGCAGGAGAGGGAGGATCTGGCCACAGGGGTGAGACACTCACTCACTTTCACACAAACACACACACACAAACACACACACACACACACACACACAAAAGATGAACTCCAGAGCTAGGGTTTGCCAGACTGTAATTAAACATAGGGCACTCACTCCAATTAAGGCGTGACGCAGTCGATTGCTGGCACAGAAATGCAAAGAATATATTGAGAGAATTAGAGACAAAGTGATATAACCTTTATTAGATCAAATTGTTGTATCCAAAACTTTTAAGATACATTTTTTTCTATAGCCAAACCTTATATGACACATGTTGCTGTGTTCAAAACTTTCAAGACGCATTTAGTTGTATTCAGGTTGTATTCTCGTTCCTTGTGTTAGATGGTGCGGACATTCTCCCTGAAGGGCATGACCAGGAAGCTGTTCGGCCAGGAGACGGCAGAGCAGAGGGAGGCCAAACTGCAGCTACTGGAGCAGGACATCCAGGAGGGGGAGGAGGCCATCAAACAGAAGAACGCTGAGTGCGAGTGAGGAACCTGTATTCTCTCTCTCTCTCTCTCTCTCTCTCTCTCTCTGTGAGTCCTCTGATGGTGGTAGAACTGTTTACATCAGAAACTGCTTACGAAGCCATTTACATCCGAAACCGCTTCCACAATTCTTTCCTCAGCATAAGCAATAGGCTACTCTCTTTCTATCCCCCCAAACATATTTCATAGATTGTGTTTTCCAGAAGTTGGAGAAGTATCCCAATTATTGTGAGAAACTAGAATATTGAGTTACAGAAGGAACTTTGTGTGAGTATTTCTTCAGCAGACTAGGACATTAGTCTGTATACCTGAAATTAGTGATGTGAAGTGTAATATGTTTTAGGAATTCTTTGGTTCAGGTGTGATGTGTGAAGTAAAAAAAAATTAGATCAGATCCCCGGAGTCATTCAATAATTGAATACAAGGTGCACAATGGAGAGGTACAGCAAAGTCTGAAGGATCTCTGAGGAGCCCGAAGGCCTGTCGCCACCTTTCAGATGAACTACAAACACTGGAAAAGTACCAGAGACAGTAAATGTAATGACATCGCTCAGCCCCCCCCTCTGTCTCTCTGTCTTATCACATGGGCTGCCAGTGCCCCTCCCAAGCTTAAGGTGTTTACCATGTACCGAGCAAGGGATTGGCACCAGCAGCTTGGCCTAAAACAAAACAAATCCTTCTGTGGACAGAGGCGAGGGCCTGATCAAGCAACCTATAACTGATCTGACAACTGTAATACTAATGCATCATGTAACTTATTAATCAACCAGAATCACTGTTCCCATCATACGCTTTGTGAAGATAAACCCACTTACCATGAACAAAATTACAGATCATCTGAAATCGGCAGTTTCGCACTTGGCGTGCAATGTGTCATAGAAGAGATGATATTATTTTTTAGACATATTTTTTTTTTAGACATTAACATTTGTCAACCTTTTAAATGCTCATCTTTCTCCCCAGAGAGTTTGTGAAGGCTGCCTGGGCCGACGTGGAGAGCTTTAGAGAGCAGAAGGATGGTGACCTGAAGGAGGCCCTGATCAGCTATGCTGTCATGCAGATTAGCATGTGTAAGAAGGTAGGCAACCTGTGACCATGGGGATAGAAAACGTCTGAACTGGGATTCTCTTAGGAACAAATGTGATATTGACAAATGAACAGGGTTTTTTTTACATTTACAGTGCCCTGCGTAAGTAATGGGACAGTGAAGCATTTTTTTATTCTTTTGGCTGTACACTCCAAAAGTTTGGATTTGAAATCAAACACTTACTATGAGGTTGAATTAGAGATTCCTCACTTTTATTTGATGGTATTTGTGTACATATTGGTTTCACCATTCAGAAATGACAACACTTTAGACATAGTCCCCCTTATTTTAGGGTTAAATGGGAAGGATTTATCAACAGGCCAAATTAAACAGTGTCGTTTAGTATATGGTCGACAATTCTTTCTATGCAATCACAGTCTGAAGTCCGTGACCCATTGACCCCACCAGACGCTGGGTGTCTTCTTTGGTGAAGCTCCTCTTCAGCAAATGAAATGCGTGTTCAACAGGATTTAAATATGGAGATTTTCCACTTTCTGGCCCTGAAAAACTACCTAGTTGCTATGGCAATATGTTTCGGGTCATTGTCCTGCTGTACGTTGAAGCGCGGTCCAATGAGTTTGAAGGCATTTTGCTTGTACTTGGACTGACGAGATGTCCCACTTCAGAATTCATTCTGCTGCTGCCATCAGCAGTTGCATCATCAATAAACACAAATTAGCCAGTTCCAGTGGAAGCCATACATGCTCAAGCCATAAGACCCCCTCCACCATATTTCACAGATGAGGTGGTATGCTGTGGATGGGGAGTTTACTCTTGCCATTACTCTGGTACATGTTAATCTTTGTCTCATCTGTCCACAATACCTTTTTCCAGAACCCTGGAGGCTCTTTTAGGTATTTTTAGCAAACTGTAAACTGCCCAACCTGTTTTTGTGGCTAACTAGTGTTTTGCACCTTGCAGAGAAGCCTCTGTAGTTCAGATGGTGACCTATTCTGCGGATAGTAATCTCTGACACATTCACGCCAATCTCCTGGAGAGTGTTCCTGATCTGTGGGACCTTTTTTTTTTTTTTTCTTTCTTAATCATTGTGTACATTCTGCAATCATCCACTGTAGAAGTCTTCCTTGGTCTACCAGGCTGTTAGGGTTAGGAGCTCACCAGTGCTTTGTTCCCTTTTAACAATGTTACACACTGTTTGATTTTGGTCCAGTAAGTTTATGATTTTGGCTATGTTTGGGATAGATATAGTTCTTCTGATATTTCAGCCTCATAATGGCTTCCCTGACTTTCATTGACGTCTCTTTGGTCCTCATGTTGACAGACACCGATAGCAGACTCCGAAGGCAAACTCAAAGCCTAGAATCAATATTAGACATTGAGAGCTCTCTTATGACTGCACAAGTGATGTGATGGAACACACCTGAGTTACCAGAAACACCTGTCAAGCCAATTGTCCCTTCGCTTGTGGGTACCATGTAATAAGGGCACTATGCACAACAAGTGTTGTAATTTCTGAATGGTGAAGCCAATCTGTACACAACTACCATCAAATCTCTACTTTAACCTCATAGTAATTGTTTGATTTTAAATACAAACGTTTGGATGAAAAGAAAAATGCTTCACTGTCCCATTATTTAGACAGGGCACTGTGAGTCATTTAGCAGATGCTTTTATCCAAAGCGACTTACAAATACGTACATTTTGTCCAAGTGAGGGAATTAACTATACATCAGTCATCATAAGTGAAATGCTAAACTTTTTTATCGTTTTCTGTGTGGGTCTCATTTTGTTGTCATTCTCTCTGTAAGGGAATACAAGTTTGGACCAACGCTAAGGAGTGTTTCAACAAGATGTGAGCTCTGACACTCATCCGTCTCATGGGAGTTGTGAATAAGTGCAAACTTTTGGTCACAGAGCTAAAGTCTCTGTGACCCATCCTGAAGGTTGCTGAAGTCTGAGTAAAGATCAGGAAATTATAATTCATGCACACAAAGAAATAATCAACGTACTAATTACCCTAATAATCTTATCATTCCAGCTGTCACTTGTTGATGTACCTGTAATAACAGATGTCTCACACTGGGCCTCGTTCATCAATAGATTCAAGAAACGGGCGCAAATATCAGGAAATTATCTTATATCCATTTGTAGTTTGATCTCATTTACCCTTTGGTGTGTGCATACATGATAAAGGTCATTACCATACACCACAACCCACATTTTCCTATATTCAGCAGGTTTAGTTTGCAGTGATGGACAGTTCTCCTCAAACGCAAGAGTTTTAGTAGTGTATCGGATCGAGGAAGTGTATTGATGATCAATGATAATTATTGAGAAATAAAGCTCAAATAGCCTAGTGGAGGAATTAACAACCAGTAACATTTTAAATGAAAGCAGAATTGAATTAAGTAGGGTGCTGGTTTCAGTTTGTATATTGACAATCTGCTACAGTCAAAGTAGATATTTAGAAGAGAACATTTTGATGAACTAGATCATCTATTGTTCTTGACATGAGTCTTACAAAACAATATATGGTCAGATTTTTGCATACCAATGGTTGATGAATGAGGCCCACTGACTGACAGATGAATTGTGTGTTTTTCCTTCGCTAAATCAAGTGCTGGGTTTTAAAGCACAATTGCTTAGCACTAGAGTAATTTGTTTAGAGTTGCCAGGACAGGATTGTATTCCTGTATTCCAATACTCCAAATGATGTCATGAGACCTTGATGTTTTGCATACTTGAGTCATTGCTTTTGTTAATGAATGCTTATTATGTAAACAAACCCCCTGCTCGGTGCATTGGCCCAGTTTATTTGACCATGGGTTCAGGAATAAGAGAGTCACGCATGAAACACTTGATGTGTTCTTCCCCGTATGTATGTGCCTTATTACTGGACTCTTTGTCACTGACATCCATTGTAACTGTCTCGTCTGGTACAACTGGCTCCTGGTGTACATAGCCACCTTCACCTGTTCTCTGAATGAGAGTGAACTCCACATGACCTGTATCTCTCTGGACTGCTACCTGGCTGTGGTCCATCCAATCGTGTACCACACCAGAAAGGGCCTGACCTCCAGGGTTCTGATGTGTGTTGGTGTCTGGGTTGTCATGGTAGCCTACGGGACATTATTTGCTGTTTCAAACATAGTAGAGTTGGGAACCCCCCCCCCCCCACACACACACACACACACACCGTCCTCCTCTACACTGTAACTATCCCCACCATCGACTTCTTCATCCTCAGAGCTCTGACCCCGGAGGGCAAGACCACCACCCCCAGAAGAAGAAGGCTCTTCAGATCATCAACAGCCTGGTCATGACCTTTTGTTCCTATCTTCTTCCCATGTTGGTGTTGTCTTTCCATACCCTGATGCCCATCAGCACCAACGTGTTCATCTGCACCTTGGGCATCCCCATTCTGATCACCACCACAACAGGAAGCACAGTCATGCCTGTTCTCTACCTGGACAACCTTGGGGAGGCTGGGCTGGCTCAGGTGTTGGAGGGCGGCGTGAGTTCTTGACTCTTGGATTTAGGTTCCAATTGTATGTTTTTTTAAGTTATCATCATAGCATCATCACAACTTTGTGACAAAACAGTTTTTCTAACGAGGGCTATAGAATGTGATTGATTTGATTTGATTGTTATTGACGTATCGTGCCATGAGGTCCATCAGCGACAGTTGCTTCAGCACGGTGTGGACTATCAGCACTACAGGAATGAACTCACTTTGCTGTTGTTTAGGGCGTTTTTAAGACCTTTAGTCTTTTAGTCCTGTGTTGGTTTTAGTTTACCATGCATTAGTCTCACATGTTTTTACTGTTTGAACCTCCTTGGCCGCTATATTTTTATCCTCCAATTCTTGTCATGTCTTTTTAATTTCATTGTCTTTTACTGCCTTTATTTATTTGTTATTTTCTGTGAAGTGCATTGAATTACCTCCATGTATGAAATGTGCTATATAAATAAAGTTTGATTAGATTTGACTAGAGGAATAGACCGATGTAGGTGATGTCAGGAGATACTGGGGTGCCCCTGTCTCTGGTTGTCTGATATGAAACAGTCGTTGGTTGATCACCAAAAAATAAATAAGTGGAGAAATCATGAAAACGCCTCGAGAGCTTTTATGGTGAATGAGACATTCTCCTTCCATGTTTTGGAGAGAAAATTAATTTGCTGATGTGACAGGCAGGGTTTGAACGTCGGAGACACAAGCGTCTACCAAGAGGACATCCAAGGGCAGGGCTACTCCAAATCACCTCCGTCACACCTCCACTCCGTCACACCTCCACCCCGTCACACCTCCACCCCGTCATTACTTTACATAATGGTACCCAGCGTCATTGATGCGTGTGAGGGTGACGATGCGGAACACAGTGACCTGTCTCCATGGAAACAAGGCTTGTTACATAATTAAGAACACAAATCAATGAGCCCTGGGGGACGGGGGACAAAGCCCTGGGGGACAGAGGACAGTGACCTGGGGGACAGAGGACAGTGACCTGGGGGACAGAGGACAGAACCCTGGGGGACAGAGGACAGAACCCTGGGGGACAGTGGACAGAGACCTGGGGGACAGAGGACAGTGACCTGGGGGACAGAGGACAAAGCCCTGGGGGACAGATGACAGAACCCTGGGGGACAGAGGACAGTGACCTGGAGGACAGATGACAGAACCCTGGGGGACAGAGGACAGAACCCTGGGGGACAGAGGACAGAGACCTAGAGGACAGAGACCTGGGGGACAGAGGACAGAACCCTGGGGGACAGAGGACAGAACCCTGGGGGACAGAGGACAGAGACCTGGGGGACAGAGGACAAAGCCCTGGGGGACAGATGACAGAACCCTGGGGGACAGAGGACAGTGACCTGGAGGACAGATGACAGAACCCTGGGGGACAGAGGACAGAGACCTGGAGGACAGAGGACAGAACCCTGGGGGACAGAGGACAGAGACCTGGAGGACAGAGGACAGAGCCCTGGGGGACAGAGGACAAAGCCCTGGGGGACAGATGACAGAACCCTGGGGGACAGAGGACAGAACCCTGGGGGACAGAGGACAGAGCCCTGGGGGACAGATGACAGAACCCTGGGGGACAGAGGACAGAACCCTGGGGGACAGAGGACAGAGCCCTGGGGGACAGATGACAGAACCCTGGGGGACAGAGGACAGAGCCCTGGGGGACAGATGACAGAACCCTGGGGGACAGAGGACAGCGACCTGGGGGACAGAGGACAGTGACCTGGGGGACAGTGGACAGAGACCTGGGGGACAGGGGACAGAGGACAAAGCCCTGGAGGACAGAGGACAGTGACCTGGGGGACAGAGGACAAAGCCCTGGAGGACAGAGGACAGAACCCTGGGGGACAGTGGACAGATTGTGAGTTGTTTATATAGTCCTGTATATACATTATCTGTATATACATTATCTGGCTCCATGCAAACTGCATCACTGTGACCAGGCTCCATTGACTCTGCTAGGTTCCACACAAACTCTAAACAAAATGGTCATACGTGTTCCACAAGTGTGGTTTTCTGTAGGTTTATAAAGTCAAATTCTGTACATTTAATTTCCAGTTGCTACCAATACCAGGAGAAGTGGGTCCGTTTTTGGTGTTACCCACATAATTGGAATAATTGAGTGGCAGTTACCTAAGCCGGAACCCACCTTCCACAGTTTACAAACAAGTAAAGGGGGGCAATTTTGACTGAATGAAAATTACAGATTGTGTCTTTAAAGTGGTTGTTTTGTGTATCAGTTCATGGCTTGTTTGCACTGCAGCAGTGGCACCTGGCCATTCAAAGCTTGTCTTGATGGCTAATGACCAGCCATGTTCTCCTCATGCATCATTTGCATTTGGAATAGCTACCATGCAAAGTCTTCTAGTAGAGCGAGTCCTCATCAAGACAAAAAGCAGTACCAATAATCACTGTACTAGTACAGATAAAAACCCTCGGCCAGACCAGACCAGAAGAGAACAGACCAGAACAGACAGTCTCAACTATGCCTCAGCTGCAGAATACAACTCTAAACTCGACGAACTCCACTGTCTATGGGGACCTTCGACTTTGTAATGACATGATGGTAGGTTTTATGATCTGGGCTGTTCTCAGTGCTGTCTGTATGCTGCTTGGATTCCCTGCATGTGTCACCGTCCTTTGGGAGCTGTTGCAGAGACACAGGAAAGGCACCCCCACCACCCCCAACGACGTCTTCATGCTAAACCTCACAGTCATGGACTTGCTCTTCTTGGGTTTTATCCCCCTTACAATATGTAACTACCTCGTCTTTTACAGCTGGCCCCTGGTGTACATAATAAACTTCATCTATTCTCTGAATGAGAATGGACGACCTCTCCTCATGACCTGTATCTGTCTGGACTGCTACCTGGCTGTGGTGCATCCAATCGTGTACCACACCAGAAAGGGCCTGACCTCCAGGGTTCTGATGTGTGTCGCTGTCTGGGTTCTCTCAGTAACCTACTGCGTTTTGTACTCATTAATTGAGAATTTTTACACCTACGCCCTCTCTATCCTCCCGTGGATCGTATCCCTCCCAACCATCGGCCTCTGTGACTTCTTCATCCTCAGGGCTCTGAAGAGATCTGACCCCGGAGGGCGAGACCTCCACCCCCAGAAGAAGAAGGCTCTTCAGATCATCATCAGCAGCCTGGTCATGACGTTTTGTTTCTACCTTCCTCCCATGTTGGTGTACTCTTTCCGCACCCTGATGCCCATCAGCACCAACGTGTTCATCTGCACCGTGGGCATCCCCATTCTGATGACCAGTACAGCAGGAAGCACAGTCATGCCTGTTCTCTACCTGGGCAACCTGGGGAGGCTGGGCTGGCTCAGGTGCTGGAGGGGTGCGTGATTCATGGTTCATTGATTAAATTCTATTGGTTGTCTTTGGAAGTTATGATTTTGTTGTGATCCAGTGAATTACCTTGAGCTTTTATGTTTCAAAGGAATTTAAATAGTTACTTGCTTTTAATTATTTAAAATGTATTTCATATTATTTCAAATATCATTTCATATTATTTCTCAGCTACTTCTGCTTGTTTCAAATGAGTGTAACTGAAGTAGAACAAACATATATTTGACCCTATATATATTTGATTTGTTTTTGTATTATTTCCCTAGCTAGGGGGGAAAACGTGGGGAAACGTGTCAATGTAAACATTTAAAGTGAATCAGATTTATTATGTGACCATGTAAAACAAAGCAACAGCAAACAAACAGCAGGTTGACACAATGGTAGCAGGACAATAAACATAGCGCTTACCAGAGGCTGGTTTCCAGCCTGATAGCAACCATATGACTGAAGCCAGGAGAAAATATGTTACACAATATCTACAAGTATGTATTCAACTCACAGTCACCGAAATGATGGATTCCATAGGAAGCAACATAGCCTAACATATCCTCATATAGATTTATTATGTGACCATGTAAAACCTAACATATCCTTTCAGCCAAAGGAGGTTGTGTCACCAAGTGATCTTTAGTCGTCTCTCTGTTGACTCTAAAGCTTGATGATGTCACTTATGATGAGACCTGATATGATCCTCTTGACCACAGAGCATCTATGGGACCTGATATAAAACACTAGAGCATCTATGGGACCTGATATAAAACACTAGAGCATCTATGGGACCTGATATAAAACACTAGAGCATCTATGGGACCTGATATAAAACACTAGATCATCTATGGGACCTGATATAAAACACTAGATCATCTATGGGACCTGATATAAAACACTAGATCATCTATGGGACCTGATATAAAACACTAGATCATCTATGGGATCTGATTGTACTGCCCTATACAACAACCAGCAGTAGCTGGTTTCTAACAGGTATGCAGAATTGGAATATTCAAAGAGGATTCTTTTCATATGTTCCCCATAACAATTACACCGTATCCATCAACATATCCTCATATCACCATATTGTGTCACCAAACAATTCCTTTAACCAATGGGACTGCAAGATTGAACAAGTTGAATCTTCGAAACTTGCTTGAGCAAGTCCAACTATTGTTCTTCAACATACTTATTATTAGGTGGGCTTATCTATCTATCTATGACCTTCTAACATACTACTGATCATTCCAACCATATATCTATCTAAACTTTCAACTACCTAGCCATCCTCCTTTCACAAGTCACTACTGCTTCACTCAGTATAACCCATGCGGACTAACCTCTTAATTGTTTTGATCTTTCTACATGTCCCCTATCTCATCTATCCATCCTCTCTTTCATCTATCCATTCATCCAACCAGTCAACTAACCTAACCAACCTATCTCACTTCCTTTCAACTACCCAGCAAATCTTCATCAACCCTGATAAAAGCTTACTGATACCTATTAAGCCTTTTAAACTATTAAGCTTTTTGTAACCCCAAAACCTCTCATCCGGTTAACATGGTGGAATGTTGATTTAGGCCAACATTCTGTGAGCTCTTTTGTTACTGCAACTGCCATGGAACTTTCAGGACTCTTAAATAAAAACAATAGGACGCCTGCAGAACACATTCGTAGAATGATTACGCTCTCTTTGCTACTCACTCCACTCCACTCCAAAGTAACATTTTCTTGATGTTTCATATGGCCTTCAACATGGTAATCACTCGCACAAAACAAAGGGATAGAGAGTAGGTGGGTGGCTGACTGATCGGTTTGGGTCTGGCTGTGTTGACGTGTCTTGTGGCTAGTGTAACCAGCAGGGTTTTGAACCAGGTACCTCTCGCATGGATGTCACAGACAGTACCAAGAGGACGTTCTTGTGCTAAGAGGCGATGTCATCACCAGAGAGTAATTCCAAATCACCTCCGCTACCCTAGCACCATGGCCAGCTCCACGTTCAGCACCGTGGACAGCTCCACGTGCCACCCCATGGACAACCACTCCCTCCTCTTCCTGATGCCACCTCTTTCTTTTATAATGTGCAATAAGGTAACAGACTAGCTCTCACTGCCATCTCTCAGAAAACCGCTTCCCGAATATATATATATTGATATATTTGACTGGTACTGTGTATATATATATATATATATATATATATATATATATATATATATATATATATATATATATATATATATATGTGTATATTGGTGACAATCTGCCCTGTTTTAGCATCTTTCGAATTTCATGTCCAGATCATCTTAAAACAGAGCTCCACTATCATTTTCTAAGTTATTTTGCAATGATTTGGGCATTAAATTTAAAACAATGCTCTTTTTTTTTTTTTTTTTTTTTTTTTTTTTTTACCTAAAACCAATCCATCAAAACAGAACCAAAGTGGGGATTGAAGTCCACAGACCTGTCCTCGTCCATAGACTCCTTTCAGGATTAGGAACCACATATGTGATTTTTCGATTTGGGCGAAGTATCCCTTTAATAAGTGTCAAGCAACATCCTGGAAATATACTTTTGAAATAAAGAGATTTTGATCAACACATGAACCTCAATCAATAATGTAAAATCCTATTTTACGTCCATTAAAGAAAAACCTATTCATAAAAACCTATTCATATTAGCCATATTAAGTACAGCGCATGGGCCAGTAAGTTGCGGTAAAATAAGAAACTTGATCCTATGAGGTTTAAAATGTACAATTTAATACATTTAATAAAACAATTAATAATTTAAAACAATTTAATACAATTAATAAAACAAACATAGTCACATAAAACGTGACTATACGCCGTAAATGAATAAGAGACATGAGTCGATTCATTACGACTCATGTCTCATTACGGCACATAATTCCGTCATACAGACGCAAATGTCTTTACATTGGATTTGGGGACGTTGAAGGAAAAGCGAGATTTGTGATTAGGTGCCTGAGCTGCCAGTCACGGCAGCTGTGGCGGTACTAGACCAGACACGCCTATTAAAGTTCCTCTGCCTCTCAAACAAAAAGCAGCGTGAGATCCAGAAGCGCCGCAGAACACCATCAGCGAACATGAGAATACGACCCAACTGATGAGCCGCTGTAGATCATTGCCAAAATTGTTCATATAGTTCGCCTTATCGGACCCCAAGAAAGTTTGAAGTTTAGCGCATCTCTCTAGAACCAGAACACTCTGTTCCCATGATGTCATACCTGTGGATTCTCCTGCTGGGAAGTCTGCTCATTGGAGCAAAATCGCAAGGTAAATTCCTTTTTAACCTTTTGGTGGATTATATGTGTTTATGTTCCCTAAGACTGATATTCAGAATAAATCAAGAACTTTAGAGTTGGCTTGCCGTGATCTGTGTCATTCTGAAAAAGGATGCACTGTACACTGTGTGCCAGATATCATTACTGATTAAGGGGTGGCCTCCCTTAAATTGTCTTACAAGGGTGTGGACATATGAAGACCTGTACAGTATATTTCCTCTCCACTTGTTGGCCTATGGCAAAGCCATGCCAACACATACATTACAGTTTATAGTCGTAAAACATTATTGATATCAGAACAACACACTTTACTTAAGGCAGATACATGTTTTATTAGGGTCATAATTCTGACTATATCCTGACCTCACCCACCTCGAGTGGCACTTCTGTTACTTATTCAATCGACAATCATGTTGATTAAATAACGTATATTAGAGAAGGGTGCAACAGTTCGCTGTGTGTGTGTGTGTGTGCGTGTGTGTATGTGTGTGTGTGTGTGTGTGTGTGTGTGTGTGTGTGTGTGTATGTGTGCATGCTTGCGTGTGTGTGAGAGAGAGAGACAGAACTGAAGGGCAAGGCGCTGTCTCAGTAACCCAATCCAGCCCAGCTGCAGACAACACCCAACACAAAACTAGTTTCAGCCTCTTTCATTCCCCCAAGGCTGTGTGTAGTGTGCGTGTGTGTGTGTGTGTGTGTGTGTGTGTGTGTGTGTGTGTGTGTGTGTGTGTATCTGTGTAGTGTGTGAGTCAGCTACCCACTTCCCCCCCCCGTATGTGTATACACCTTTTTTTCAGACACCTGAATCAGCAGGGAAAATGACACACACACACACACACACACACACACACACACACACACACACACACACACACACACACACACACACACACACACACACACACACACACACAGCCTATAAGACTCCTGTATAAATGGCTGCTGCATGAGTGGAGTTAACAACTGAACAGGGTGGTTTCACTCCAACCTGCCACACAATGGTGATATCTGAGGGAACACAATGTTCTAACTTACCTGCCATATCAACTGTCACCAGCTCTCACTATAGGACCCTGACTAATGCCTACTGTTACAGGACAGGCACGGTTACACACACACACAAACAGAAAAGAGCAGATCACTCATTATAAAACAATAATGTACTGTAGTATGCCATGATATCCTGAAGCATACAGTGATATACTGTAACATACTGTGATATGTACTGTAACCATTTCAGGGGTGCGGTGTTGGTGGGTGGGCAGGATGGTGGGTGGCTGGGTGGGTGGGTGGGCGGATCTGTGTGTGGGTGTGGGTGTGGGTGTGTGTGTGTGTGTGTGTGTGTGTGTGTGTGTCATAACAGAAGTCTCTACCAGTATCTGCGTCTCAGACTCCTATAGATCCTATAGATATGTAGACCCCTCCCCCTGCCCTGCCACTCTGTGCAGCTCTCAAACATGAACATTCTGTTCTGTTCTCTCTGTTCGCAACTTCCTCTAAACACAAGTGGCGTACAGGGGGAAAAGCCAGTGTCACTGACACACACACACACACACACACACACACGCACGCACACACACAGTTAAACACACGTGGAGTATACTCAGACTCAGTTAACTGTTAGAGCCCTCTCCTCCCCTCCCCTCTCGTGCATTTAGATTACATTTACATTCATGGCATTTAGCAGACACCTTTATCCAAAGCGACTTACAAAAAATACATTCGTTTAAGTAAGTGAATCATCTTTCCATCAGTCATCATAAGATAAAGTAATCAATGCTCAGACCAGGGGTCATTGGCAGTCGTAATGCTAAAAATTACTTTTTTCTTTTTTCTTTTTTAAAAAGGTACAGTTTTTTTTTTAAACTTGTACAGGGGGGTAGTGGGGATGAAGAGGTCTTTAGGAGGGGCCGTTAAGATGTAGCCTGAAGGGATGGGTCTTCAATCTTCGGCGGAAGTTTGGTAGTAACTCTGCAGTCATGACAGCAGTGGGAAGTTCGTTCCACCAGCGGAGCTCCAGGACAATGAAAAGCCGTGACCGATCCACGTAGAGGCGGCGGTGCCAGGCGTTATCTCTTTTGACGATCAGAAGTTCTTTGAGCATTAACACGCGTCATAAAAGATTGACCTGCGAACATTGGGTGTCATTCATCAATGTTTTCTTAAATCATTTATCTACAATATTTGTAGATAAGACCCTTATATCCTACACAAGAGTCATGAAAAGTGCGTACAACACACACACAATGAAGATCATTACCATACACCGTGCCCATATTTTTCCACATTCGGTTTGAGTTTGCATATTGCAGATCAGATTGAGGAAGTCTACCAGTGTAATAGGGTACCAGTGGAGAAAATTAACAATCAGTAACATTTGAATTAAAGCAAGGGTTTGAATTGAGTACGGCGCTGGTTTTAGTTTGTAGCCTCTCAACAATCGGCTTCAATAACATGTTTATCGCCAGCTGTTGTCTAATGTAACCTTGCTGCGTGGCTTGATTCATTTAGAATAAGTAACACATTTACCTGAGAAAAAGTCAGTCACTTACTGACAAGCGTTTAGTTTTGAGCGACAGTGAGGCTCATCCAAGTTGATTGTTAGAAATGATTTATTATAGCCTGTTATGATAACATAATAATTACTCGCGGCTTTACGGCTGGGTTGTCATGAGAAAATTACGACTTACGCTACAAAGCTTTTGGGAAACTGACCCAGATCAGAGGTGCTTTCAGGGGGAAGGGGCAACATCAATACTGAAGAGTGCAGCACTCAGTGCTTTTATTTATTTAAATTTTGGGAATCTACTATTTAGGGAGTGTCAACTGTCCTTTATACATTGTTGATGGAGTGTATTGACCAGAGTTCAGCTGAACAAGAACTGTAAAGTCAGACGGTTGTTTGCTGTTTTTGGTCCTAACATACAACAGAGGAATGTCATAGGCCTCTGTCACCTCTAAACACACACACACACACACACACACACACTCACACACACACACACACACACACACACACTCTCTCTCTCTCTCTCTCTCTCTTTCTCACATACGCACGCACACACACACAGACACACACACACACACACACACACACACACACACACACACACACACACACACACACACTGACTGAAACTCTCACACACACTCATGACACAATGCTTTGGCTGCCGGGTTAAAGTTTTAGGAGATATCTGAATATCATGATGATGACTGGCACCAGTCCAAGCAGGGCTACTCCCTTTGAGAGAAAAGTCTTCATGCAATAGAGGAAAAAGTATGACAAAGACGCCAAGCTTATTGGTTAAGAGCAGTAAAGGAGTCTGCCTTGCCATGTTTGTACTGAAAGGGTGTTTGGCTCACCATGTTTGTATTGAAAGGGTGTTTGTACTGTTTGGCTCACCATGTTTGTACTGATGCCCTTCCTCTTCTCTCTCCTCTGTTTACAGATGATGAACCTGCAATCGAGGACGGTATGTTGTGCTACTAATATAATATTCATAAATAATAAACATTATTTATTTAGCACCTTTTTACAACTGTGTTACAAAGTGCTTTACAAATGTGCAGATAAGACAGATATGCAAATAAAAACAAAAATATAAGTCGGAAAACAGTAAAACACAACCCATTGAAAAGAATAAGGGCAGTTAATCAATTAAAGTCTAGTCTATAAAAAATTGTTTTCAGAAGAGATTAAAAACAAAATACTTGCTAGCCTAACATCATCAGGCAGGTTGTTCCAGAGTCTAGGGGCCCTAATGGTAAAGGCACGGTTACCTTTTGTCTTCAGTGTAGACTCCAGAACAGCCAGAAGGGCCCTGCCTGAGGATCTTAGCCTGCGCTGACTGTACAACTGTTTTGAATTGTTTCTCGAAATTAAGGTCAAGACTGTCCTGTATTGCTACCGTGGAGCTAGGAGGACCAAATATGACTACCTCAGATTTACTGTTATTCAATTGTAAAAAGTTCTGGGACATCCAACATCTAATATCCTTCAAGCAATCATTAAGAGAAGCTAAACTGGATGAATCACAGGGTTTAATAGGAAGATATAACTGGGTGTCATCCACATAACTGTGAAAGTAAATATTGTGTTTACGATAATCTGGCCGAGTGAAAGCATGTATAATGAGAATAAAATTGGGCCTAAAATGGAGCCTTGTGGCACACCAAAGTTCACTTGGGCTGAGGAAGAGACATACTTTCCTAGACCAACAGAGAACTGTCTGCCTTAAAATGGTTCTCCTTATTACTCTCAGGCAGTGTCTGTAACACACAATATCTAAGGCGGTTTATTCAAATTGTATGATAGATAGTATCGGCTGCAGTAAGATCAAGGAGAATTCAAATATAGTACCCCTACACCTACTGCTGCTACTATGACTACTCCTAGAGTATCATGATTAATTATCACTGCTAAGGCTACAACTATAATTATTACCACTGATACAACTAGATAAGAAAACTTTATTGTTCATTACATTTTCATAGAGTGAACATTTTTCTTTGGGTCATTGGCACACAAAGAGTAAAAACGGGGGGGGGGGGGGGGGTCGGGTATAAACAGACATACATACATAACATACTGTACAACACAGAAAAAAAACTGGTTATTTCAACAGGCTCTTACTACTAACTATTGCACCACTGATTGTCCACTCCGGTTCCTCTCCTTAGCTCCGGCGGCCGACCCACCAAAAGAATCAGAGGAAGAAGCAGCACCAGAGCCAGACGTGCCTGTAGTGGAGGATCCAGCACCGGCGGAAGAACCTGCAGCGGAAGAACCTGCAGCGGAAGAGCCTGCAGCGGAAGAGCCTGCAGCGGAAGAGCCTGTAGCAGTAGAACCTGCAGCGGAAGAGCCTGCAGCGGAAGAGCCTGCAGTGGAAGAGCCTGTAGTGGAAGAGCCTGCAGTGGTAGTACCTGTAGCGGCAGAGCCTGCAGCCGAAGAGCCTGCAGCGGAAGAGCCTGCAGTGGAAGAGCCTGCAGTGGAAGAGCCTGCAGTGGTAGTACCTGTAGCGGAAGAGCCTGCAGCCGAAGAGCCTGCAGCCGAAGAGCCTGCAGCCGAAGAGCCTGCAGCGGCTGAACCTGCAGCGGAAGAGCCTGCAGCCGAAGAGCCTGCAGCCGAAGAGCCTGCAGCCGAAGAGCCTGCAGCACCGGAGGAGCCTGCAGCGGAAGATCCTGCAGTAGTGGCCCCTGCCGAAGATGTAGAGCCAGGTGAGAACCACACAAACAAACACACACACACACACACACACAAACCCAACACAGCCAAACACACACACACACACACACACACACACACACACACACAACACACACACACACAGATTCAAACCCAGACCCAAATCAAAACGAAATCAAGTACAGTATTTGGTTCCTTACCCTGAAAGGAGTCTATGGACAAGAGAGAATTCAATCCACACTTTGGCCCTTTTTTTATCTGGGCACTGTCACTACCCGCTAACTCACTCTTAACCAAACAGTAATGGAGGTCAATGGACCCTTTGAAATGTCATGCCTGAATCATTAGCAACTTGGGTAAACTATCCCTTTAATCCTAAAACAGCATGAGGATAGATACAGGGGGAGAGATGGGCACTCATTATTATAATTTCTTTCTTCCCTGAAATCTTTGGGTACTGCTAACAAGCACTGAATTGGTCGGTTAGAGAGAAAAAGGATTTGCATCACATTAGGAGTATCTATTTGGCAGATATTTCATGATATTGTCTACATTTGATGACAAAAATGTTGAGTTGTACTGGGCGGCCTGGTTACGCATTACATTTACATTTGATTCGAAAGCGACTTACAACTAGTACATTTGTCTAAAGTAAGTGAATCATCTATACATCAGTCATCATGAGAAAACAAATCTATGCTATCCGCCGTAGTTGTGCTGAAACAGTACTGGCGAAGACATGTGAAAGGACAAATATGCAGCACAGTACGATACAGGCTGGCGCTGTAGTCTGTAAAGGCCCAAAGAGCATGTGGTTTTCAGAGAGACAGAGGTGCAAACATAGGGTTTCTAGGACCTACCCGACATACACACACACACACACACACACACACACACACACATCTCTTTCTCTGCTGGTATGGTATGGGCAGGTATGGTTTTGATGATGTCATCTTTAGGGGGTATGCTGTAGACTGATGCCTCTGGAACTGTCTCAACTTGTTTTATCTGAACATGATGTTCACATCTTTGTCTCTCCCGTGGGACGTTCTGCTTCTCTCATGTCGTTTCGGTCATGAGGTACAGTGACTCATTTATGGTACTGTACATGTTTGTATATGAGACCTAACTCACAGAGCTGGTTTCCCGGACAAAGGTTAAGCTGAACCAGAGACTAAAAAGAGGATTTCCATTGAAAGTTTGATTTAGTCCGTGACTAGGTTTCATATGTGTCTGGGAAATCACCCCACAGAATCGAAATATATATTAAGCACATTTTTATGATAATGATCATAAACACACGTTATTATTATCACTCACAGGCCTATTTATATTTGTGTGTAGTGATCAAATGCATCTGTTTCAGTGACAAGAAGTCGCGATTGCGTCGCTAGCAACAGATTCCCGCACCGGACACTTTAAACACGCCATCTTCTCATGGACATTGTTAAAATAACAAATGTATACTGTACACATTCCCCATAATGTATTATGAACTATCCCTGTTTAAGTGTAAAATATAGCACTCTCATTGTAATATGTAGTTTAATCAGTGTTACAGTATTCTGAGTGTAATAACATGTGTTTCTCTCCTAGCGGCAGAGGACCCAGCCGCAGAGGAGCCTGCAGCAGAGGAGCCTGCAGCAGAGGAGCCTGCAGCAGAGGAGCCTGCAGCAGGTAAGACCACATCTGAACAACGTGTAACAGAACCTCTCACCTGTTAGTTCTCTCACCTGTCCACATTGATGCATGTGGTTACTATCGCAGACTGGCTCATGTTGATGTGTGTATGTGGTCCTTCTGACAATGCTGCCGAACCAGGTAGAGATGGTCTGATGAATCGCTGTTTTTTCCACTCTCCTTTGGTATCTGTGGTATTCTTTTAGACGATGGGAAAGTTGAGAAGGGAAACAGGTGAGTGGGGTGACAGGGCAGGCTGCCAGACCCGGCGGCCGACCCGGGACCTTCAGGGGAGCATGTCAGTTGTCAGGCTTGGGTCTGACTAGTTTGTCAGGATCTGACTGGGTCTGACTTAAGCCTCTCTCTGCGCTCGGCTTGTCCTCCTGTCCATTAATAACAGCCCTCTCTCTGCACTCGACTTGTCCTCCTGTCCATTAATAACAGCCCTCTGTCTGCACTCGACTTGTCCTCCTGTCCATTAATAACAGCCCTCTCTCTGTGCAGCATTATTAGACGGGCATTCCGCAGGAACTCCACCGTTCCATTCTGCGTGTCAGTCATCAGCTCCTTCCTAAGGGGCCTTGTCCCAGTGTTCCGCCCAGGATACAGTTGAGGAAGAAGGTTTTTGACATGCCGAGTGACAACAGAACAGAACACACTATCAATTCTATAATTCGTAGTCTGATCCAGAGTACCCAGAGTCTTCCTTGGTAGTCTTCCTCAAACAATGTAGCTGAAATTCCACCCAGAAGCAATTACCATATTTTTAAACGTCCACGTGGAATTCAGCAATGGTAGGGCAGTCCCCAATTCACAATTTTCCAATTTGAATCTGATTTAATAATTTTTTGGGGGAGAATATTAATCAAATCCATTACAATATTTTGACATAATGTTTTTATTCTGAAAGTTGCACACATTCATGTGAATGCTAAGGAAATAAGTCGGGTAGGCACTTTAATGAAGCACACACATTAGCCTTTCTTTAGTTGCCGTTCTAATTTACGGCTGTCCGCCTACCATTTGCTACGCTCTCAATATATGCGTTTTGGAATTAAGGCCTCTTTAAGAGCTACAAGAGCCTTTCAATTCATTCAGGTTGCTGAGATCTGTGACTTGGCTGCAGGGGCCTCTGATTTAAAACTGCATTTCATGGTTTACATAAAGCATGAAATGCTAATTTACATATCAACATGTTATAACAAACCATGTGGCAGGGCTGTCGTATTCTTGGCTGATGTAACCTCAGATCTAGCTTGCACTGCACGATCAGAGTCTCATCATTGGATTTGAATCCTTGTCCACAGACTGAACCTTAATTCATTAGAATCTGGTGGGATAGCCCAAAGCCAAAGTTCAAACAGCAAAGGAGAATTAGAATCTCTTTCTCTTCCTTCTTTTTGTCGAACTCGTCTCTTACCCTCCTTCAGAGTCGGAGTCTGATAAACCAGAGGAAGGAGGACTGGAGGAGGACAACACTGGTGAGACGCCCTGGGGTTCACATCCGCTTGGAAATGAGATTTCATATCGGAGAGACCAACATGGATAAACAAAAACAGAATAAAAAATGATCGCTTTCCTGGTGGAACTGATCCTAATCCCTCCTCCACAGATCCAATACCGTCGGATCTAGCATACTGTACAATGTGCAGTGGCCTCATCTCCACACTATTGCTGCTGCACGCTATACTGTAATCCTCGTAAAAGAGAGTCACGATTCTGGTATAAGGGGGGATGGGGTTACTGAGTGACTTACTTGTCAATTAATGCTTGTCCTTAAAGACGGACTTCAGCAGGTTCGTACCCACATTTCTGTGACAGGATTGACATGAGCTCTGGAAACTCAGGCTGGTGCGATGATTCTCTGGGAGAGAGTATGGGTGAGCCGCGGGCGTACACCTGGACGGTTTTGCAAGTGGCAGTTGCCAGTAGAGGAATAGATGAGCATAACTTTGTAACATAGCAAGTTAAGCAGGTTGATGGCATATGTCATAAACACTGGTTACCATAGCCAGACTTGCAGAGTTCATACAGTTTCATTATCAGTATATTTGACGGTTACTGTACTTAGTCTTATCTCTTCCCGTTGTATATTGCTCATATACACTGGTCACAGACCGCTCCCACCTGATCTGATGCTGACAAATTCCTTTGACCTATTTGCAGATAACTTTCACCAGCTTTAGATCCTGATCCAGATCGTCTTAAAAGTGGATGGCGCTGGGAAGAAAATTAATGAAAAAAAAACAAAAACAAATGCATTTAAGCTGGGTTATCGTGGCGACCCAGTAGTTGCCGATCTTAGTAGTTATCATTAAACACGGCTTGAACATTGAAACACTGATTTTATAAGTGAGTTTATTAGCAGCGACTGATTTTTCGGCGCCATCACTTCTAAGACCCTCTTGTTCGCCGACAAACCTCCAAAGCTGGTGAAAGTTGTCTCATATCTCTCTCGAATACGGTAAAATTACTTAAAAGATTGATGAGATTAACAACTATATGTACTGTGTCTCTTCAGCAGAGATTGATGAGATCAACAACTGTATGTACTGTGTCTCTTCAGCAGAGATTGATGAGATCAACAACTGTATGTACTGTGTCTCTTCAGAAGAGATTGATGAGATCAACAACTATATGTACTGTGTCTCTTCAGCAGAGATTGATGAGATCAACAACTGTATGTACTGTGTCTCTTCAGCAGAGATTGATGAGATCAACAACTGTATGTACTGTGTCTCTTCAGATATTAATGAGTTGCCTGTGGACGATGCCCCGCCCGCTGGAGGGAAGTCACGCAGTGGATCAGTGGGTCAGTACTTGTTTTATATACAAATAATGTATGTTTTATATACTTTTTTTAATACATACTTCTACATACCCCCCCCCCACCCCCCATGGACTATACCCCCCTTCTGCTCAGTGACATTGCACTCCACTGACACACCACTCTGGCACTACACACTTACTAAACTTTACTTTACTACTTAATGCTGCGACAAAATTCTGTATATTCAGAATATTTTTCATTTATTTACTGCTACTACTTTCAGTGCTTATATTTATGTTTACATTTATGTTCATGATTATGTTTACATTTGTACTTACACTGTATTGTTGATGTAGATTGATGTTGTAGAGCTGCTCTGCCTTAAGCATTTCGTTGCACTGTCTACTTGTATATGATGGAACGACAAATAAACTTGAACTTGAACTATATATATATATACCCCCCGTCACTTCAACACCATAGCCATTATACCAACAGGTCGCTGGTGACTGGGGTTGCTTAGGACGAGGTATAGTTTCAATATAACATCAGTATAATGAATAGTTAACAGCATAGTTAAGATCACCTCAGTGAGTTAGCGCCACAGCTGGTCACCACCCTCAGGGTCTGTGTACTGTCCAGCCTGAAAATTGGATGGCACCCAAGTTGTGGACACCTAGCTTTGAACATTGATTTGTTCAATGTAGGCTGTCATTCCATCACTTTAATCAGTGATTTGTTCAATGTAGGCTGTCATTCCATCACTTTAGTCAGTGATTGGCTCAATGTAGGCTGTCATTCCATCACTTTAATCAGTGATTAGCTCATTGTAAGCAGTCATTTCCCATCAACATTAACATCATCATTATCAGACTTGGGTCGAACGTGTTTTAAATAGTTGCGGTGTGGTGACTGAATTAGCTTACAGTACTTGGCACACAGAGCAGGTTCCATTGGTTCCATTGAACCAGGAACACTACCAGGAACACCACTAATCAAGCTGAACTACTAATCACACCTGAAGTTTTTAAAGTATTTTCAATACATCTTGACCCGGGTCTGATCATTATTTGTTTATTTTATGATTAACACCATTCTGCAAGAGTGTACTGTAAGCTAGGACATGCATGAACCAGAGACACACAGGCGACTCAAAGGCGGCAATATTGCAGCACCGTCAAACCACATTACCTAATTAGACGCACTATTTGGATATGGATCATTGGAAATGGTGAGTCATAATTTCAGGTTAGGGTTTTTTTCCCGTAGAACTCTTCACAAACAGGTTGGTACAGAAACCTCATAGCGTGCCCCTGGAACATCAGTTAGGATATGGGCTTGGTTTCAAATAACTCTCTCGCTCTCTCTTTCTCTCTCTCTCTCTCTAGCCCAAGTTGCCGATGTGGTTGTAGACGGTAAGGGTTCTGCTTTTCCCAGTGAACCATAACAATCTAGTAATGTCATTGCACCAGAATTAGGCAAATTAGGCGTGTCATTGAATGTGTCTTTTCTGTTCTGGACAGGTGGTGCCGAAGCTAGAGGTGAGTCCTGCTCTTTGTCATTCTTTTCTCATTTGTTGTCTAGAAAAGAGCTGCTGCGCACCGATCTCTCCCCAACCCCCCCCCCAACCCCCCCCCCCCCACGCGTAAAACAAATAATGAAAATAAAACTGTTATTCTTTCCAAGCTTGTGTGCAGAGTTCATAGGGGCTGAGGGTCTCACTCTCTCTCTTTCTCCCACACATACAGTACACACACACACACACACTCTCTCTCTCTTTCTCTTTTTCTCAGACACATACAGTACACACACACACACACACACACACACACACGCACACACACACAGACATTCCAGTTCCGTGTGTATGTTTCAACCGTTCTGCCTGCAGGGACTCAGTGTTCTTTGAGACAGTACCAGGCACAAGCAGAGTGCATGTCGAGTGTACAGAGGTCACGAAAGCATGTTGAAAACGCTTTTATTGCATCAGCATTGTGTTGTGATTATGATTCAAACACATTTTAGTTCACTTCTAGTCAATGTTTTGTGAGAATTGCAAGAGTACGGAAGTGTGCTTGTTTATGGTGTTGACATTCAACTGAAAAAACATTCCCACATTGACAATGCAAATCGAACATGTAAATAATGTCACTACGGTATACTGAACTTCCCTCTCTTTTTCTACCTCATTCTTTCTTTAGCAAAGTGTCCCTCTCCTTTCTCTAACTCTATCTCTCTCTCTCTCTCGCTCGTTCCCTCTCTGACTACATCCTGTCATAATTGCCGTAAGATGACAGATCCAGTGTCTGAGCCAATATTAGCCCTGTCATTAAAGGCACCATCCGGCAATCTCAAAGAAACCCAAAAATACCGGCTCACCGCCACTAGCTACACATTTATCTTTCCGTATTCGCCATCCTGTAACGGATTGGTGCCTTTAATAGTTAGGTAGTAGAGAAGCCATTCCTATATGTTATATACAGCACAGAACAGGGTTAAGCTTACACAAACATCATTGGCATCTACGCCTGCTATACGGTGAGAGGGGGGATGGTATCCTGGGAATCTGTTTGGTGTGTCTGTTCTGTGACGGCTTGGTATCTGCTGTATGCAGTCACACAGCTCTGATGGCATTCTGTGGTGTCACTAACTGGGACTTAGTTGACAGAGTTATGGTGACTTCCTGGTTTCAGTTGTGACTGGGGAGGATCATTATGGGATGTACTGTATGTCAGAGACCGCATAGCCCTATGTAGAGTCTATATAGATATTTTTTTTGCAATTTCAGGAGTATGAAAATTCCACTGTACATACCGTACATATCGTTTTTATTTTCAGATTGGCTTCCTGGAGGGCACTGTATATTATATGAATTCATGTCTTAACCACTTAAGCCTCACAATTTAATGTCCAATGGAAATCTTGTACCATGAACTGAATCATGTGTTATAGGTTGTATGCCCTTGTCTTCCACAGAAGGTGACTCCAGCTCCATAGCAGGCATTCTGAGCGCGGTCGTGATAGCGATTGTCGGATCTGTGGCCGGATACTTTACCTACCAGAAGAAGAAGCTCTGCTTCAAGAACCGAGGCGGTGAGTGACATCATCTCTGAATAAAATATCCATTATTATTACTGCGCTAGAGAGGCATGCACACACACTAAATCAAATCAAATCAACTTGTATTTGACACGTGCATCGCATACAGCCGTAACTGATATAGTGAAATGCTTTGGAATCTTGCTCCTCGATCAACAACAGTCAACAATAAGCAACAAATCAACAGTACAATGTAATATAGTATCATAACACAGTGACAGTAGTCGTGCATGAGGGTGTAGTGTCAGTAGCAGCAGTAATGAGGATAAGTAAGCTACAATAGTTATTATTCTACAGTTCTAGAATTCTCCCATCACTGGAGGTCTTGGGAGGGATCAGGTAGACATGGGGGGGTCAGGTAGACATGGGGGGGTCAGGTAGACATGGGGGTGCTCCTAGGGGGGACATAGGACAGGAGGCTATGTCCTTATTAAGTGTCAGGGCTACAGTATGTTGGAGCGAGGCGAGAAATGTTTTATGAGTTAGCTGACCTCAATGTGGTCACGTTATCTCTGACGACCCTGTTGGGACGTTGTTGATGGCTCCTGTGAAATTTTTCGGAGTGTTTTGCGGTTGGTAAATATCACCGATCTGAATTTTGGGGTGTGAGGGCTAGGGAGAGATTTGTTGACATTTCATGACAGCAGAATTACTTTTTAAAGACATGACTTGAAGCTATACATCGTTTCTTGACAAAGTGACCTATGAAAACAAAACGAACAATGGAGGTACTTTGCTTTGAGGTCCGATAGTTGTTCTGCTCTCATAAAGATATTCAGGAGTTATATATTCATCATATTCAATGAGTGTATTTTATCTTTTGCTATAAGACAACAATGGCTGACAGTTCCTTTAACTCACCATTGGCTCAATGTAGCACTAACTGCCAAAAAGTCCGGAACACTCACCACCTAGAATCTCAAGTGTTTAAATGAAGCATCATCATTTATGCATTTTTGGTGAATAAAGTCACCCTTGGCACTCTAGACTGTTGGCAATTTGGGCAACTTTATTCACCCAATACTGACTTAGGGAAGTGAGTTGCAGTTTGCTGTCTACACTCAAAAAACTTTCACTTAATTACATTATTACTGGAAAACAGGATCAATAAGCTTGAGTTTAAGAATTATTATTCATGATAGTAATGTGATGTCCGATTTAAAATAAAGTAATAGTTCAGGTTTCCTTGGTGTATAAAAGGATCTTTCCAAGGTGTGTGTACATGCAGCAATGTTTGTATTATATTATATTCTATATTTAGTGTGTGGGTTAAATTGTCCCTCTCCCCGGCAGGGGATCCAGAGAGTGCCCATAAGGAGGAGGCAGGGGCCCAGTCTGATCCCCAAGGTAAGTCCTGAAGCGCTCGTTCTCCTGCTCAAACCAAGAGCTGCTTTCACTCAAACCTTAGAGAAAACAAGTTTCAGTGTCACGCTTCATAGCATATTTATTATGCTAGACCAGTAATACGTCATATAAGTCATCATAAACTGTCATGTCTATAAGCATTGTGACAGAACATTGTAATAAAGGATGTGTGTGTGTGTGTCTGTTGCCAACCCAGCATGTGTTCTTTTCCAATTGCAGTTCTCAGCAACCTGCTCAGCTCATCATAGATCCCTCTGGACAACAAGCAGGGCCAGCAGGAACTAGGCCTTTCCAGAACTAGGCCTAACCTGATTAAAAGTAGAATACTGTAAGCTAGTGAAGTTGGTGGTATGACCTTCCAACCACGCTTTAGGTGTGTGTGTATGTGTGTGTGTGTGTATGTGTGTGTTTGTGTGTGTGTTTGTCTGGGTGTGCGTGACATTTTGAACCTTTTATATCTTTGGTCACATTTTATGTCCCCTAAACAGCTCGACGGCCGTATCTCTCCCCCCCCCCCCCCCCCCCCCCACACACACACACACACACACACACAATATATCTGCTATGAGATTTATCTCCAAACTATCTATTTTACAAGGTCCATGAGATGGTAGCAATGATTTACGTCTAAAATGAAGTGTGTAGAACTAATACACGTCATTGCTAGCTACATGTAGTGTTCCAAACTCATTTCGGATGCAGTTCTATCCTGTGAGTTTGTGTCAAATCTCTGCCGTAGAGCTGTTTAGAGGACTAATGATCTCACCCCGTCTGTGTGTGTGTTCTGGGTGAGGGGCTATGGACAATTCATTGGGTGTTAGTCTGAAATCTTAAATGTACTGAATATGTTGAACTAGTCTGTCATCTGTCGATTGTAATGCTGTAACCTCTCGTGCCTTACAGAGTTTCAAAAAGTTAAATTTTCTTGGAATTATAGAAATATCAAAAAAGTGTAACATATTAAAATGCCACTGCATTGTGGCACAAGGGCTTCATCAGGGCACAATAAGGACATGTTTTCTTTCATCTCTATACTGCAAATTCTCATTTCCCAGTGCACCACCGCAACCTTTACCCATTTCGGGATTCCTGTTATGAAATGCTTACAATGATACCACATTTTACACACTCTGAAAATTTGGCACGTGAACCAAAAATCCAGTCGTGCGAGAATAGACCGCTAAATGCGTAGAGCTACACCCAAACAGCGATACCCATTTCAAGGAACACCTTATACCCTGACTCCATAGCCACGGGAGTGCCTGCTGCACCCTTATTTACCACCAGCCAATTATCTGCCTTATTCATTGCACAATGTTTTACCATAAACAACTAGAATGGGTTGTGGTTTTTAAAATCAGGGCATGATAAGGACAATCCACGAGCAATGTTCTGCTGGCTTTCCTGAATTGATGTCATTTTAGTGTGTAGGCGTGTTGTGTGTTTTACAGTGATCCCGCAGGTCAAACCTGAGGAAGGTTAGTCACTGATAAATGGCTGTGGTGTGGATGAGATACAAACTTTAGTTGTTGTTGTTGTTGATGATACTGTATCTGAAGCAGGAAGTCACCTTATTGTGTATGATGATGTCATATGATTGAGTCTACCTTTAACTGTGCTGTCTGACTCAGGAGTGTCATACTGTGCATGTCTCCTCCTCAGGAGATTGAAAGATAGAAATGTGCCGTGTAGAACACGAATGACGCAGTCTTATCTGCACCTGGAGCCAAATAGACCGCCTCCCAATACGCAGAGCTAAAAAAAAAAAAAATGTAATTATTTCTACTTGGATGCATCTGAAAGAATCGATTGGAACAGCCCCCACATGTACTTCCTGATCTGTTTTATGACATCATCACCGTTCAATTCTTCTTTCTCTCGAGAGGGTCCAGACGGTGCTCGACCAGTGGTTAGGCAGGTGTGAACTCCACCTGAGAACAGCTGAATACACAACACTTAAACAACAGATTCCACAGGTGGTGGACAAGAACTCTTTTTGGAGAAGCACTTTCTTATATCGTACATCTCTAGAGAATACTGCATATTTAGAGTTGATGTTGGCGTGCAGGAGTTCTCAGTTCTTCCCTTCTATTTAATGAATCTCTCTTTTGTTATTGTGTTTGTTGAATTGTGTGATTTTAATCTTTTAGCACTTTTTTTTTCTTTTTGAATTCTGTAAATAATGTTGGAGAGGTGAATAAAGGAATTGTGAGGGTTTATCTGTCATCATATCGTATTCACATCATAAACAGAAAGTATACAGTGCAACAAAATGCTTAAGGCAGAGCAGCTCCACAACTTCAGTGTAATAAGTAAAAATGTAAACATAAATACAAACACTAAAGTAGTAGCAGTAAATAAGTAAAAAATATTCAGAATATATTTGTAGCAGTAGTAAGTGTAGTAAGTTTACAATGCAGGAGTGCAGTGTCAGTGGAGCGCTACCTGTTATTAAGGAACTGGGTTACTGGCAGCTGGAGTGATGAGTACAGATTCACAGAGCTGAGGGATGACACCCAGAGGGCAACATGACCTCAGCTGCATGTTATGTGAGATATTTATCCAAGGGCAAATAAAGTCATCACACATGCATGCACGCACACACACACACACACACACACACACACACACACACACAGCGGTTGATTGATGATTGACGGTGACAGCCCTATGGAGCTGAGCCTGAGGCCTGAATTGAAATAGAGCAGGAATATGTGGGAACCTGCTGAGAAAGTCTTCTCACTGCACAGCTGCATGTCAATTATGAAACTATGAGCATCATTAAATCTGCATGCACTGATTTAATTAGTGTTTTGATTATTTGATTGTAATTTAAACAGACAAAAAACACCTTTATAGTTAAAGGCAAGTCAATATGAACCTCAGGGGCCTCAATTGCTGGCAACTTTGACAGGGGGGCGGGCGGTGATGAATGGTTAAAGCCACAATCCGTCATTTGAAAAACAAACGGAATGTCATCCCTGCCACATAAAGCATTCTGGAATTCAAACAACAACAAACTGGTCTGGCCCAGCTATGTACGCAAAACATGTGCAGGGACAAGCTTTAAAAGAGCCAAGTTAACCAACACCCCACCATGGTTAAACAGTGTAACGCCACAGGCTATGAGATTATCACTTGTTGGTTGTCCCACCCACTGCCCCAGCCTCCACCCACTGCCCCAGCCTCCACCCACTGCCCCAGCCTCCACCCGTATGTATTTTGCCTACCTACGTACACAGTCAATTTTGCAGTGTCAAACTAACACTTAAAGAGTTACATTTAACATTATTCCCGAGTGCATATGGTCCCACTCGGAATTGGTTTTAAATTGACTCTTGCCCTAGTGTTAAAATGTTAGAGTTAAATTAACTCTAAATAGGGCAAAACCGTAACACTCACTTACACTATGTAGTGTTATTTAAACTTAACACTATAGGTTAAATATCTCTGGAGAGTGTCAATATTATTCTCAGTTGTGTTGATAATTTACTCTTCTGTGACAACAAGTCAACTCTGAGTTAAATTCCAGTGCTCATTAACACTGCATTGAGTTATTAAAAGTTAACACTGGAGGCTCAAATAACTCTGACTCTGAAGTGTTATTACAAGTGATATTACACACTACTGTGTTGATCATTTACTCTCTTGCAGTGAAAAACCAGCTCTGAGTAAAAATCTAACACCCATTAACACTGCAGTGTCACTGAAACTTGACGCTATTGGTGAAAATAAATCTCAGTGGTGTTAATTTTACACTTAATTTACTCTTTTGTAGTGTCAAATCACATCTAACCAAATTTGTTTTCAATATTGCTTTTTCAATTACCATTACGTGAGTAAAAATCACAAGTTACCACAAAATAATGCATTTAGCAACTTTATTTTCAGCTCCCATGTCAGGCCAAAATCTCTAAACATCTCATGGGGACAAAACCACGTTAAAACACTGACCTCAGGTCTGCATGACACGGCAATAAGGAACAACATAGAGGGAGGAATCTGTCATTCCACACTTCATTTGAACACCAAATGGTTTGAAGTAACACAGCTCATTTATGTGCAACACGTTTAGAACCCTGTCTGGCTGTGTATAACATATATCTCATGAACAAACAGCTGACAAATTATCAAGTAAGAGTAATTCTGTAGTATGCCCACAATTTACTAAAACTTGCAAAATAAGTAGCGAAAAAATCGCTACATTTTTGTTGGTCTAGAAATGCATGTTTCACGCGTTCTTCCTCTTCTTCCGTTGAGTTTTATGGCGGTTGGCATCCGTAAGTGTTGCATTACCGCCATCTGCTGGACTGTCCCTTGCCGCATCTATTCCGGCATTGCCATGCATGTGTGAAAGGCGCAAGACGGAAATGTTCCTGAATGGAGCTGCATGTGTGAATAGTGAAAATCACTAGCGGTGCCTGAAAGGTTATCCCAGTAATTTACTAGGAACTATGTGTGAAAGAGCCTATATTTTATGAAACTCCGTCATAGATGGTAATTGGAAACAGGTGTAATGTATAATCTATAATAATCAAGTCGCCCAGATCAGATATCATATATATATATATATATATATATATATATATATATATATATATATATATATATATATATATATATTACACTACAATATATTTTCCTTACAACAGTAGGATAAACAATTGTACAAAACACACATGCAAAAGCATGTCAAATACAAATATATATATATATATATATATATATATATATTCTGTTTTGTAGTGTACACCTTAAACCGTAGCTGTGCACAACCTAACAATTCAACCCAACCAATAAAATGACCTCATGCTTATAAATAAAAATGTCTCTGTAAGAATAAAAAAAACAAATGCTGTCCTCCAATCCGCGACACAGCGGGCGGTCTTACTTGAATAAGGACAGGTGCTCCCTCCAGTCTATGGTGGGATTATTGAACATCAGATGAAGGTGAAGCTGTATTGTCGTGGCCTGTCGGGATTTAAAATGATGAGTTAATTCATTTTTTTGTCAGTGAATGTTGGAATGGATGGACACACAGAGTTGCTCAAGCACAGGAATAGGAACGAAAAAGGTGTCTTGTCGAACCCTAACACCCCAGGTAGGTGAAAAATATGGTTTAACCTTTTAACTAAACTGCTTATAACATTAGGAATATGATGATCAGATGCAAAAGCAGGATGCCATTTGATAGGTAACATTTTTAAGGTTTGTGTGGGTATGCTCAGATCATAGTTCAGAATAACATACTACACATGACAAGGCGTTAAAGTAAACAATAATCAAATTAATAATCAAATTTCAACAGAATGTGGGCCCAATTATGGCCAAAATCATGAACTATTCCTTTAAACAGTCATGAATATACAGGAAATCCTGTGTTTTAAAATTGTTAAACGCTCAGAGTACATACTAATTTAAAGCTTATCAGTAGTCAAGTCCATGTCAGGATTTATATGTTTTTTTTTCTGAACATTTACGTTTTATTCCTTCAGTGCATATAATTGTTGATGTTCGTTCGTCTTCCCGTCAATACGGTAATGCAGACACAGTGTATCTGGGTCCGTGTGCCTCAGGCTTCTTTTGCAACTTCGGATCTCGTTGGTGTGTGTGTGACAATGGGGTAAGGCGAAGATCCGTACCGCTTGACCAGCATAACCTCACACACATAGGTCTACACATGCATAATTCCCCCCCCCCCCACGATTAAGTCGGGGAGGGGGACCAGGATCGGTCTCTGTCCGTTCGTATGTGACACGACATATCTCCAACACCATTGGGATGCGTTTGACGAAACGGTTGAACGACGTGTCTAGAGATCGTTTAGGAGTTTCGAGGTGGCGCCTATTCACGTCGTGATGCTGCGTCTAAAATGAAAGGTTATCATAAAAAAATAAATAAAAAAAAAACACGTTATACTAGGGTGCAAAGAGGAGAGCGCACATCAGAACGCTTTTTTTTTTATTTACTTTTTTTTTAACTGTTTTTCAAGTAGCCTAATACTGTCAATTCCTTGGAAATTAATCAAATAAGTGCTACAACCGTTAACTTTTCAGTCATATACATTTAACTAATTGTCATCCATTCACACGAGGGGCGCTCCATCATACACTTGTTTCGTTGTAATACGACTTTTCTCTAAGTAACAAGACTAGACTTCTGCAAGAATACACCGTTGTTACTTAGACTTTGCTTCCATGTAATCAGACTGCCTTGTCTTATCTAAGAGCATTCGACCTCTGGACATACGGTATTGTATATCGGTGTAAAGAGAGTCGTCTTGGAGTTGCTTCGCCCCATTCGTCACTGGGTTATTACTGTATACGTTGGCAGCCATAGGCACGACGTGGATCATTTACCTGGCTGTGATGTGGTCAACTTGTGACATTTCGAACCTTTTATTAAATAGTATTGATTAATAGGATGATTAATACGATGAGTTTGAGAAAAATAATGTTCATGACAGGGAAGCTGGTGTGAATGCGAGTTTTTTTTTTTTTTTTTTTTTTTTTTCCGATGGCCATCTTTCGGGAATGGTGACTGACATCGGGAAATGAATTAGACACGGTCATTATTTAACCTCCCCCCCCCCCCCCCCCCCCCCAATCTGTGACTAGGCTTCCTCAACATCCAAAGGTCAAAAGTAATAAGCCTCACAAATGGGGCCAGAAGTTGCTATTCCTTGCGACATGTGGCGCAGATGTGATTTTACAGTTTGCGCAGTTTACAATCTGAACTCGGTGACAAGCACAGATGTAACAGTCAGGTAACACCCCGTAAAAAAAACAAAAAAAGAGAGAGGAGGTGGTTAGTATCAGACTACTTGCCTCTAACATTGTGTCAACCCTACTATCCCTCAGGCCCCGCCTGCTGGTGCCCCTGCTGCTCCTCCTCGCCACAGGAAGTGACCTCTCACGGGCGGAAACGGACAGGAAGCCCAACTTTGTCCTGATGATGGTGGACGACCTGGGCATCGGGGATGTGGGTTGCTACGGCAATGACACCATCAGGTAACCCTGCGACCTGGATCCCATTTTTCTACAGAGGTTCTGAGAACAATTCTGCAAGAGTAATCCCAAATGGTGCAAAAACATCGCACTCTTATCCAGACTGCGGTGTTCAGGCTTTTCGGCGTTCAGCTAATGCTCACAGTTTATTCAAAAGAGGAAGTGCCGATCACCTCTAAATCACTCTGGGAATTCGGGAATTCAGACATTATGCATTGCTTAACTAACAGGGGGCAGTCTTAAACCTTGTGCGTTTTTCTGACTGAAAAAAACATGTCTCTCACTCCCTCCTCTCAGGACTCCCCATATAGACAGGCTGGCAGCAGAGGGGGTGAAGCTGACTCAGCACATCACTGCTGCACCGCTCTGCACCCCTAGCAGAGCAGCTTTCTTAACGGGACGCTACGCCTTGCGCTCAGGTGAAACACACACACACACACACACACACAGACACAGACACAGACACAGACACACATACTATAGGCTAGATTAACACATGCTTACCTGCCCCGTTTGTGGTGCTGATGTAACGTTAGCATCTTTTGGTCTCACCTCTGTAACTTCACTCCTCATTATTCATGGTTAATTATTGTTTTTCTAAATCATGGCAGCATAAGAATGACTTCGGAAGTCTTCAGAATCATCTGCTCTGCAAGAAATGTCTCCAGACATCATTCACCATTCACTCACCCAGGCCAGGGGAAAGTAACTAAGGGCATGACATTTCTGAGGGGGGCACAACTATTTTGAGCTTGGTCATAACACAGGTTGGATAATTTATCGTTCAATGACATACAATGTGTTTGCCGCCATCGACAGCTGGCCCTCTGCTGGCTACTGTGATGCATTACAGAGATTTGAACGACTTGACAAATCAATGATTCAAACTATTATCCTGAAAGATCTACAAACATCTATAGCTTATAATTAGTTGACTAGTTCTTTACTGTAGGTAGTTAGGTAGGTTTATTTACTCAAACCATGTAGCTGACGACCTGACACATACCTTCAGCGCTGGTTCAAACTCACGTCAGATTGACAGATTCCAGCCAAAGCCAGTCAAATAAGCCTTGTTTTAGGATGTGGAAGGAGCAACACGCGGATCTTGAGACAGTTAACTTTGTGGAGCGAATAAAATGACAAGGTGTTTCAGATTTATACAAATTATTTGTGCGCAAAACTGAGGGGGCACAACATTCAAGCCCCCTCGTGGCACCAGGCTCGCATTTACCATTGGGCAAGACATGACCCAGAAGACATGACCCAGAAGACACGACCCAGAAGACACGACCCAGAAGACAGGACCCAGAAGACACGACCCAGAAGACATGACCCAGAAGACACGACCCAGAACACTTTGCAAATGCATCCAAACAGTTCATTGAGTCGCAGGCTTGATGCAATTACGGCGTGCAATGGATATGGGACCAAATACTATACACACACACACACACACACACCTCACACAGTATATGTATGTCTCAGCACTGTTATTGTTGTGTGTGTGTGTGTGTGTGTGTGTGTGGGGGGGGGGGGGTTTCAGGCTTGGGTAGCACAGGTCGTGTGCAGGTGTTGTTGTTTCTGGGAGGGTCAGGGGGTCTTCCCTCTACTGAGACCACCTTTGCCAAGAAACTACAGCAGCAGGGATACACCACCGGCCTTGTAGGTGAGTCACACACTACACACACACTAACACTACACACACACACACACACTAACCCTACTTACACCACCGGCCTTGTAGGTAATGCACACACACACTACACACACTAACCCTGCATACACACTACACACACACACCTTTCACAGCGACAAACACACACTTAGACACAGCTCTGTCCTGTATACCTGTGTAGGGAAGTGGCACCTGGGTCTTAACTGTGAGCGGCGGGGCGACCACTGCCACCACCCCAACACACACGGCTTTGACTACTTCTACGGCCTGCCCTTCACTCTGTTTAACAACTGCCGGGCGGGAGAGGGCCGGGACGTCCTGAGTGACCTGCAGGACGCACTCTGGGATCTGTCACTGCTGGGTGGCCTGGCTCTGCTCAGTCTGGTGGGTAGGTCTGTGTGTGTGTGTGTGTGTGTGTGTGTGTATGATCCTTCTGTATCTGGTTCTAGGAGTGTGTGTGTATGTGTGATCCTTCTGTATCTGGTTCTAGGAGTGTGTGTGTGTGTGTGTGTGTATGTGTGTGTGTGTGTTTGATCCTTGAGAAATGTGTAGTAGCAGCAGCAGCTCCATCTCCACAGCTTGGCGCTGAGGACAGCAGCATTTAGCACCTAGCACCCCTAACACGGCATTCATGAGTCTGCCAAGTCTGACTCTTCTGTCTGCGGTTCCAGGTGTGTGTTCGTGTGTGTGGACTAATGGAGATCAGTCTAACGGTCATCGGGGCGCTGACCTCTCTCTGTATGCTGGGGTTCACCGTGTGGTTCGTGCCATTTGAACTCCTGGCAACCTGGAACTGCATCATCATGAGGAACCAGGAAGTGGTTGAGCAACCCATGACCCTGGACACCCTGCCCCAAAGGCTGCTGGGAGAGGCCGAGAGGTTTATAGAAAGGTGGACCACAGTGACATTGTATATCTGACTGTTTGACTGACTGCATATCTGACAGTCAAATCAAATCGTATTGTGTATGTGAAATGCGTCGGAATCTTACTACTCGATCAATAACAGTCAACAATAATCAATAAATCTACAATATAATATAGTAGAATACAACAGTGACAGTAGTGGTGCATGAGGGTGTAGTGTAAGTAGCAGCAGTAATGACGATAATAATAACAATAGTAATACTGTCACATCAGAGGGAGATTTAGTTATTTCCCAGGTTTCAAATGAAACGATTCAGATTCAAGATTCAAAGAGATTCAAAGTGTTTATTATCATATGCACAGTAGAAAACATGTTTCCCTGTACAACGAAATTCTTGCTTTGCTGTCCGCAGAATGCCAACCAATGTAAATATATACAATACTAAAGAATATACAATATATACTAAACAAATGTACAAGACAGCAAAATTTAAGGCATAAAATAAAATAGCAGCAATAATAAGAACCAGGCCTCTAACTGACTATGACCCAGTCCCAGATTGTTACCCACTGAATTCGATTTAGTATTTTCATGTCCCTGCAATGTGAAAACATGTTGTTGCTCTTTCGTTAAAAGTAACCAAGACAGTTTAGTGAAGCGAAGTATGGTTTGAGATGTTGAGAACACTGACAATCTGCCTACCTTCTCTCGGACTGAGCCCCACGGAAAGAAAGAGGCATCCCGCATAGCTAACCTTATATGACGCCATGTCCTTAGAATTTTACTTTTCAGGGATGTCGTTGAGTTTAACTGGTACTTCGTCTCCCCAGTTACTTTTTTCATCGGAGCGAGTCCGCGGTGGAATTTTTAAACAGGCGCCCAAGTTCCTAAGTTCACTCCAGCATAGTGTGTGTAACTATTTCCTGCAGTTCTGTCCAACATCCTGTTGATGTTGTGTGTGTGTGCATGGTGTGTGTGTGTGTGTTTTGTGCGCATGGTGTGTGTGTGTGTGTGTGTGTGTGTGTGCGTGCGTGCGTGCGTGCGTGCGTGTGCCTGCATGCCTTTCTTCCCTATGACCTCAGAAATGCTGACAGGCCCTTCCTGTTGTTCCTGTCTCTGGCTCACGTGCACACGCCGCTCTTCTCCTCCCCGGGCTTCCAGGGGAACAGCCGTCACGGTCCCTACGGAGACAACGTGGAGGAGGTGGACTACATCATCGGTAACACAGAGGCCCATTCAATCATTTGCAAATAGCAGGCTGTAAGGACCAAACACGAACGCCATTCCCCTGCAGCAATAATCAGCGGGTGGACTCACGTCCTCAACCGAGCAATGTCTACAGGGGGATGGATGGAGGGGCGGGGGGGTGAAGAGAGGGAGGGAGATCTGTCTCTAGAAGAATTATATTTTTTAGTTATCCTGGAGACCTACTATCTGCAATTGATTGATTGATTGATTGATTTAGGGCCTATGACACAATAATATTATCATTAATAATAATAATAATAATAATAATGATAAGGTGGTGATTATTATGCCATAGACTTAATATACACGTTATAATGTGTATGAATGATGTTTCTATGATTTTTCAACAGGCAGGATGACTGATGTAGTGGATCGTCTTGGACTGGCAAGCAACACACTGATGTATTTCACCTCCGACCATGGCGGCCATATTGAGGACGCAGACGCACGCGGGCAGAAAGGAGGATGGAATGGAATCTACAAAGGTAACCACACACACACACACACACACACACACACACACACACACAGTCAGCCATCTTCAGAGGCTATGACCACTGTAAGATGTGGTCATTCCAGCAAAACAAGCTCACACTACTACGTAACTTACTCCTCTCTCCTTTCCTTTCCTGTTCTGTTCTTTCGAGGTGGCAAGGCGATGGGTGGATGGGAGGGCGGTATCAGGGTGCCTGGCATCTTCCGCTGGCCGGGCAGGCTGCCTGCAGGGAGGGTGGTACATGAACCTACCAGCCTGATGGACCTGTACCCCACACTGACACAAATGGCCGGTGATACACACACTGACAGGTAGGGTCTGTGTGTGTTTGTGTTTGTGTCCTATCCTCAGACTGTTTGATAGGAATGACCTGGTGTGTGTGTGTGCATGGGTGTGTGTGTTCTTTAGGTTATTGGATGGGTATGACCTGATGTGTGTGTGTGTGTGTTCTTTAGGCTGTTGGATGGGTATGACCTGATGTGTGTGTGTGTGTGTGTGTTCTTTAGGCTGTTGGATGGGTATGACCTGATGCCTCTGTTGGAGGGGAGGACAGAACGCTCGGAGCATCAGTTCATGTTCCACTACTGTGGCGTCTACCTCAACGCTGTACGCTGGCGCCCACCAGGGAGTGAGTATGTCCACCTGGGAGGCCTTGCCACTCGCCTGCAAAAAACAAAATCAATATAAACAGATAAACACAAAACAGCTCAATGGCTCAAAGAAAATCTACAATTGTGAACCCGTGACACATGTTTACCATGTCGAATGAATACGCCTCCTTTCACAATTGATTTAGCCTCCCAAAACGTAGAGTACTCGATTGTTATTATATAATGTTTATTTTTTATCTGCAATTTGCTTAAAGGTGCAGCATGTAGTTTTGCCACTTGCTGCCATCTCTGGCTGCACAGAAAATGTGAAAATGTACATATACTATGTTTTCTAATATTGGCGACATGTGTCCAAGACATGTGTCCAAGTGAAATAAGCACGTAATGGCCATTGTTCAACCACGACACCAGATATTAGAAAGCGCTTAATTTGGACCAAAACAGTCAAACACTAAGTCTGGGAGTTTTAGGAACAATAACACATTCTATATTTTGCTGTTGTTCCGCTTTAGCTCAAGTGAATAAGTTTGGTCCATTTTCCGCCACTGCACACACACCAACTCACACGTCGGTTGATTCACGGGTCTATGTTGCTGTGTGTATATGTGTGTGTGTATTTACGTGAGTGTGTCTCTCTCTTGGTGTGTGTGTGTGTATTTACGTGAGTGTGTCTCTCCCTCCAGGTGAGTCCATCTTCAAGGTTCACTTCTTCACCCCAAACTTCTACCCCCCTGGCACGGGCGGTTGCTATGACACCAAGGTGTGTCTGTGTGATGGAGATCACGTGACCCACCACGACCCCCCGCTGCTCTTTGACCTCCACAGTGACCCCTCTGAGACACGCCCCCTCACCCTAGACACAGAGCCACGCTACACAGAGGTCCTGCAGCAGACGGCCCGGGCCAGGGACCTGCACCGCAGGACCCTCACACACACACACACCCCCGAGCTGCAACTCTCCTGGGAGAAGATCCTGTGGAGGCCCTGGCTACAGCCCTGCTGTGGAACCTTCCCCTTCTGTGGATGTACAGAGAACTCTACACAGGCCTAACACACACACACACGCGGGCACACACACACAGTTCTGCTGTGCACCTGGGACCTAACCTGGTGTGGCTATAATCTATACAGACATTTCACTAACAAGCTACCATGCCCTATACCGTCTGGGCACAATGCTTTGAGGTTGTCGGCACAGCAAGTTGGTAATTAGGGGGTTGACTTTATACCAATTGGGTGACCCCCCTTTTGCAATTTAGCTACTGTATCATGTTTGCTTATTTATGCAGCCCTCGCCCAAGTTTCACAGCTTTGTGCAGAGTTGGACTGCCCCACTCCAAAAAAAAAAAAAAAAAACCTTTAATAAAAAAAGGGCGTGCTCCTTTTGGATCATGTATTGTTTGAACCAATCAACGTGTACCGTTGAAATCGCGAAACTGAATATTGCTGTGGAAAAGGAATTCAATAGGAGGGGAAAAGCCCTTATAGCCAGAGCCAGTGGTTACAGGGCTTCCTGGGACCCTCCCATACCTCAGAACAGTCAGTTACGTACAACTATGTTCATTTGCTGTAGGAAACAGCACAGCATTCCAGAGAAATGTGAAAATTAAATATGAAGTACTGTATTTTGAGTGGATCGTATAATAACTGCTTTACAGTTGATTGAACACTTAATATGACTGGACAGTTGTACATAATGTGATCATTAATTTCCACAGAGAGAATACCTCAATCTGTTATCACCATTGTTAGCCATCCTGTCCCATTTTGTGATTTCAAATATAGATTTTTTTAAAGAACTTTTGATATAGATTTTTTATAGCAGGAGCTATGAATTAGCTGGCAATTAATTCATTTGATCATGTTTTCAATCATGTTTTGCTCATTGTTGTCAGTTTGATATTCTCAAATAGTTTGATTGTTGAATTGAGCTGCAGTCATGCCCTCTGCCATCTCTTTATCTCTACAATAAACATTATTTTCTACTGCACTGCTTTTTGCTGTTGAATTATGGAGTCAGGGTAGTTTTGATCTCTAATGGTAAACATCATGAACACTGTACGGGAAACTGAGGCAAGTCTTTCTCTATTTTAGACCAAGGACCAAAAGTTAGAGCTGGAGTGAGTGACATGAGTGAGTCCTGTAACCAAGTTAAATGAGCAACACATGACATTTGATAGGTTGGTTGTTTTGTTGATTGGATGGATGAACGGATACATGATGAAAGAGGATGGATAGATGAGAGAGGGGAGGTATAGCAAGATCAAAACAATTAAGAGGTTAACCAGTGTGGGTTATACTGAGTGAAGCAGTAGGGACTGATGAAAGAATGATGCTAGGTAGTTGAAGGTTTAGATAGATATAAGGTTAGAAAGATGTTCGAGTTTTAAGTTTGAGTTTAAAAGGTTTGCTGAAGCAAGCCCACCAAATAAGTATGTTGAAGAACAATAGTTGGAGAGTTGCTGAAGCTAGTCCACCTAATAAGAATAAGTATGAGCAATAACAATAGTTGGATTTCCTGAAGCAAGCCCACTAATAACAATAGTTGGACGTCCTGAAGCAAGCCCACAAATTACATCATTGTTCATATATACACTATGAAAGTTCATACTGTGACTGTAGCATGTAGGCCTTGGTAAACACAACTGGAGACACTCATAATTTGGAAGGACACCAGTTGAAACTGTCTGACTAAATATTGACTTTAAATATTTAACTTGAAAACTTAGTTAACCCTGGGGTGAAACGTCTACAGTAAGTTCAGGGTGACTGTACTAACAAAAAGGCAGGAGTTAAATTATGACCTGTTATATGTACCTGGCAAACTGCACTATTTGGGCAAAGTAAATGACAAAATATTGACTTTAAAAGTTCTTAATTTTGGGACAAAACAGTTCACATACAGTAGACCCTGAACTGATTGTGGACGTTTACCCCAAGGTTAAAAAAGTTTTCAAGCTAAATATTTAAAATCAATATTTAATCATTGACAGCTTGACAACTGCTGCCGTTCCCTCAAATTTAAGAGTTTGCATGTAGAAAACATGTTTCCCTGTACAACGAAATTCTTGCTTAAAGTTGGATTGGTGTGAATAGTTTAAAAGCTGTAGGAGGAGTATGCCAAAAAATCTGAAGAATTGGAATAATATGAATAAGTATGAGCAATAACAATTAGTGGGCATGATTCAGCAAGTCCAACTATTACGGTTATTCGCCTTTGAGGAATTTTGTGGAACACTATCAGAAAAAAGTGATTTTTTTTTTCTTTTGAGGGGCACCTTTGAATAACCCATAATTCCATATTGAACCCTATAATAGAGTAACAGATTCATATTTACAAAAGGAAATTGAGGCAACAATTTGCATCAGCCTTTTGAGTAGGATGTAAATACAAAAAATGACATTAGGAACTTAAATAAAACACATTTCATGAATCTGGTTATGATAAACTACAGTTCTCGACTATACAAAGTAAATACAGTATAAGACTCAGAATTGTTGTTTTTTAGGTAGCGCAAGCACGATATTGTTTACAGTGTAGTAGATAAAATGGAAAAACTGGAAAAACAAACAAGGTACTTATGTCCTCCGATGAGGGGTTTGGGCTAATAATACAAATAAATAAGTGTGCTTGATCCTTTATGTGAATATACAAATATATACACAAAACATATACTCACCGGCCACTTTATTAGGTACACCTTGCTAGTAGGGGTTGGACCCCTTTTGTAGCCCATCTGCTTCAAGGTTCGACGTGTTGCGCGTACAGAGATGGTCTTCTGATGGTTGGCATCTGTATGCATGATTTTTGCAACGGTGAACCGGCTGAAGAAGAAGAACAGCGAGTACAGTTAAACTAGGTAAATGTTGCCAGGTTATTACGTAATAGCAAGGAGCATGTTGCTCCTGTGTGTGTGTGTGTTGCTCCTCCACGGGTGTGTCCTTTCGCGCGTTCGGCTGGAAGTGTCTGGGAACGAGACAAGACACACAGTGTTTGTATACCACATTTTGGCCACAAGATGTCCTCCGAGCGCCACCATAAAGTTTTACCCGAAGTAAATCAGAAGTTGTTTTTATGTCCATGGTCAATGGAATAAACTGACGTGCCCTTGTTCTATTTGTATTATTTACATACTTATTCGTCACCTCACTATATCACTACTAGGCCAATACAATGAATTTACCCACACACGGCTTTTTGCTATTTTGGATAGGCCTACATTTATTTCGGTTAGTAGGTAGCTCCCTGTAGATTAGTCGTGTCAAATATAATGATATATAAGACCATACGGGTGGTAAATGGAAACACGCCTCTGAGAGAAATACTGAGATGGCTCTTAAAAGAGCCGTTGGGGATTTTTTTGGTTAGCGACTGGGCATCTTAGGCGCGCTCTCCACGAATACGACGGGCCAGCTGGATGTCTTTGGGCATGATGGTCACTCTCTTGGCGTGGATGGCGCACAGGTTGGTGTCCTCGAACAGACCGACCAGGTACGCCTCGCTAGCCTCCTGCAGGGCCATCACAGCCGAGCTCTGGAAGCGCAGGTCGGTCTTGAAATCTTGGGCAATTTCTCTCACCAGGCGCTGGAAGGGCAGCTTGCGGATCAGCAGCTCGGTGGACTTCTGGTAACGACGGATCTCCCTCAGAGCCACGGTGCCGGGCCTGTAACGGTGAGGCTTCTTCACGCCACCGGTTGCCGGAGCGCTTTTACGGGCAGCCTTAGTGGCAAGCTGCTTCCTGGGGGCTTTGCCACCGGTGGACTTGCGAGCGGTTTGCTTGGTTCTGGCCATGGCGATAGCTTCCTTCTATCACAGACGTATAGATAATGTATAGACCAAGTTAAGTTTATAAAGCCGGCGCCATCGTGCTCCGATTGGGCGGCGACTACTGACGAGTTCATTGGCCCGTTGTCACCTCCTTCTCCTGCTGCCATTGGACACGAGCCCCTCCAAACCTACCCGCCATAAATTCAAACCCTAAACCCCTGCCGGTCCCTCCCTGGCGCGCTTCCTTTATTTGCCCCCCCCCCCTCCTCTAATAATGCCTCGCGACTATTAGGTGTTTACGCAAGACGAAACTCGCTACATCTCTGGTGCGTCACACTGTAGTCGCACACATTTTATGTATTTATTTATGTCATGACGTTTATTATTACACCTATTATCCCGCAAACAATAGGCATCTATGTGTAAAGATTGATACAATAATAACATCCCTTCCACCAGAAGTCCAACATTAGAAGAAATACACTGTCTGGGTGTCCATTTTGATAAAGAATGATGAGAAATTAAGAAAAAAAAACTAAATGTTCTGGGAAAATCGATCATTATTAGTCAACTGGCAGATGATACCGCTCTTTTTCTTAGGACAAAGAACAAGGTGCCCAGCTATAGCTTACAATGTTCCCTTCTCAGATGCGTCAGGTTTGAGGCCGAATGTGAATATGTGTGTGCTTATGGCCAAACAAGACCATCCATCATACAATACCCTATATAAAAAGGTAGTGCAATTGTATTTTATTCTTCGCTAGAATATAGTGGGCGCACGATAGGACCGTGGAATGAAAGGCGACAGCATGCAGACTACAGCCAGTCCTATTCCCCATAACATGAGCTAGCCTTAGTTAATCATAGCGCACACAAACAGTTTGAGAGAGAAGGATGAAGGAACGCATTGCACTTTCCGAGAGACAAGTGGCTGGCTCTTAAAAGAGCCTTTGGGGTTGAATAGTCGAGTCGAAGACGCACATTTACTTGGCTTTAACGGCCTTCTCGGTCTTCTTGGGGAGCAGCACTGCCTGGATGTTGGGCAGTACACCACCTTGAGCGATGGTCACACCGCCCAAGAGTTTGTTCAGCTCCTCGTCGTTACGGACGGCTAGCTGCAGATGACGGGGGATAATACGCGTCTTCTTGTTGTCGCGAGCGGCGTTGCCAGCCAACTCCAGAATCTCAGCAGTCAGGTACTCGAGCACGGCGGCCAGGTAGACCGGTGCACCAGCGCCCACACGCTGGGCATAGTTACCCTTGCGCAGAAGTCTGTGCACACGACCCACGGGGAACTGCAGTCCAGCGCGGGAAGAACGGGTCTTTGCCTTGGCCCTGGCCTTGCCTCCGGTTTTACCTCTTCCTGACATATTTTAGACTTTAGATGGATTTCGTGACGGGTGAAGAATATAGTGTGATATAGGACTCATATGTGTAAAATATCGTTCTTATAGCACGCCCTGACCGGCGTTCATTGGCCACCGGGCCGATGACACCTCATCCAATCCACGAGCGACTGACTAATCCAGACTGAGAGGAGACGCGCGCGCATTCCCGCCGCCCAGCGATGGACAACTGTTTCATTCTGTCTTTGTGAGTCTCCCTCTGGCGCCAGAAATCAAAGTTCAAATCAAACTCGTCCCACATAGTATACACAATTATACGACTGTGTGTTATTATTATACATAATATACTAAACTGTGAAGTGCATCAGGCTATCCCAGCTCTCTCACTACTTCTGACTGACTTTACAGCGAAATGTTGACTATTATGGCCCGCGCATTTCTTTCCAAATGTAACAACGGAAAGAGGAACTACATCTATATGCTGATTAAAGTAAATGTTATGGACTCCGGCATACCCCCACCCTTCTCCTCTCCCCTCTCCCGCGGTCAGACCGACCGAGTGAGACATTACATGGTGCGTAAAAGTGTGTGTAAACTAGGCCTAGTTGTTAAATCCCTTTGTCATGTATATAGGTCAGTGGTTGAGACCGGTGTGAATTGTACTTTTTAAAATATAAACTCGATTCGATAGTTTCTCTGTCAACATGAATGGAAAATGCACTTTTCATGGAAAGGTGTGTGGCTCTTAAAAGAGCCTTTTTGTGGTACAATTGTCGACACGAACACTGTTTGAATGTTCACTTCTTCTTCGGGGCTGCCTTCTTTGCCTTGGCTACCTTGGGCTTTGCTGCTTTGGGCTTCGCTACCTTGGCGGCCTTTTTGGGGCTCTTCGCAGGAGCCTTCTTGGGGCTCTTTGCCAGAGCTTTCTTGGGGCTCTTGGCCGCTGCGGGTTTCTTGACCTTCTTGGGGCTCTTGGTGGCCTTCTTAACGACTGCCGCGGACTTCTTTGCCTTCTTTGGAGACTTCTTAGGGGCGGCGGGCTTCTTTGCTACTGCCTTCTTAGCCGCGGCAGGCTTCTTTGTGGCCGCCTTTTTGGGTTTCGGGGTTGTGGCTTTCTTCGCCGGCTTCTTGGCCACCTCAACGGCCTTCTTGTTGAGCTTGAAGGAGCCGGAGGCACCGGTACCCTTAGTCTGGTGCAGAGTGCCCTTGGTGACGAGGCTCTTGACGGCGAGCTTGACGCGGGAGTTGTTCTTCTCCACGTCGTAGCCATCAGCCGCCAGCGTCTTCTTGAGCGCGGCCAGGGACACGCCGCTCCTCTCCTTGGATGCGGACACAGCCTTGACGATGAGCTCGCCGACGCTGGGGCCGGCTTTCTTGGGCTTGGCTGCTGCCTTCTTCTTGGGTGCCTTGGCCGGCGCGGCGGCGGGGGCTGGTGCGACTTCTGCCATGTCTGTAAAAAGCCTCGTTTGTTCCGGTAGGCACAATCTGTAATAGTGCACACTGTAGTAAGGCTACAAGTGAGTCTACGACGCTGCTCTGTACTAAAGAACCTCAACCAAGCGTAGGGGGCTGTCCTTAAAGGCGTCATGAGAACCATGCAGACTCAACTATCCCTGGTCGGCAGTCGTAGCTGCCGAAATGGTCTCGCGCCTGTGTTTTCTCCTCGCCAATAACGGACCAAAAATCACCGGTGGAGCCGAGTTGAGGTCCAAATGCGAAGGGGCCAGCGAGCAGACTTGTCTCCGTTTAGAATGAAGTCATGTGGGCCACGAAGGCCTAGTGTGTTTTCTTGTGATTCGCTCAAAACGCCACCGTTCGACCGTCGGAGAGTGCGATGCGCACAGCTTTTCCTGTACTATTTGCCTCCTAAAGAGGCTAAAAGTGCATACGATCGCGACAAGCACACGTTGTCCAGGTAGCCTGGTTGTCTGGCGAGGGAGTAAACAGGTTGAGGGTCCCCCGATGTGGTGCGGGGTGTCTTAAATATGAGCTCCTTTGGGGGCGGTAAAACACAGCCGACGGGGCTGGGCGCTTGTCCGTATGTTTCGAGACGGTCCTCTCTCTCATTGTGTTTGTGGACCGGGGTAGTGGTGCTTCTTGACTCGGCATTGATATACACCGGTTGCGGGACATCTCCGCTGACTGGGAGGAAGTTGCCGATTCGAGCAGCACACCTGAACCATGTTATGGCTCTTGATGAGGAGTGAGTGACCGAAAGCGAGTTGCTGGACTAGTTTGATGTTGGCTGCATGTCAATAGTCTAAAGTGTTTTCCCCTCATCTTCGACAGGACAGGACAGGTCTACAGTGAGGAAGACTCCACAATCAATTACCAAGCATTGTAATCACTCCTCCTGACATTCAATAAGCTTTTGATTGGTGCCTTGTGACTTGTGTCGTCCCTCTTGGAGATAGACATCCAAATGCCTGCATTTGTAATCATGGTGAATATGAAATGACTGACGATGAAGACGACGGCAATATCAACAGCCGAAGGAAGACTAGTATAACTACAATCGATAGTAAGTAACCTTACGTTTGTGCTGGCTAATAATAACTTAATTTATGTAACACTATTTCAAAGCAGATTACAACGCGCTTCACATAGGAGGGAAAATAAAATAGGGAAATCAGAATAAAACAGGTTAGAAGAGGACCAAGCGTGCAGAAATTCATAAACAAATGGGTAGTAAAGTTAAATGAAAACACAGGCCTAATCAAAGCAATAACCCTAACCCAACCTAAGCAATCAAACTGGACCACTCCAAGTCACTGCACATATTTGGCCAGCCTAACGTCATCGGGATGATACGAAAAAGGTATGCACTCACTGCAATGTAAGCAGTGTCAAATATGACATATGAAGGCATTTTATCGATAGACAAGTGGGCAGTTGGTAATGTATTGACAGCACCATGACTCATGTGTCCATGAAAGAAAAAAAAATTATGTTCCCAGAAATGGACCATGAATGTAGTGTAATTAGCCGTGTTCACTGTGGAATCACAGAACATTGTAACACCAAGTTATTAAACATTAATACTACTGAACACCGACTCCAACATAGCACGCTCAAAGTCAACTCTATGGAACTGCTCTCTCATTGAGAGGGTGGGTGGCTCTTAAAAGAGCCTTTGGGTTTAGTAGAGCAGGCGAAAACGCTGTTTACTTGGAGCTGGTGTACTTGGTGACGGCCTTGGTGCCCTCGGACACGGCGTGCTTGGCCAGCTCACCGGGGAGCAGCAGACGCACGGCGGTCTGGATCTCCCTGGAGGTGATGGTAGAACGCTTGTTGTAGTGAGCCAGGCGAGAGGACTCGCCGGCGATGCGCTCGAAGATGTCGTTGACGAAGGAATTCATAATTCCCATGGCCTTGGAAGAGATGCCGGTGTCGGGGTGGACCTGCTTCAGGACCTTGTACACGTAGATGGCGTAGCTCTCCTTCCTGGACTTTCTGCGCTTCTTGCCGCCTTTGCCGGCGGTCTTGGTGACGGCTTTCTTGGAGCCCTTCTTGGGCGCTGACTTCGCTGGCTCGGGCATGGTGCTGACGTCTCGTTGCTTTACAGAAACGAATGTAAAGACAGTGTTTGCTCACCCCTTATATGAAGGGGGAGCTATGCAAATTCTGTGGCTCTAGACACAAGTCAGGAAGTTTACACCATCCCAGCCTTGCTCTGGCGCTCAAAACAGACAAAGAAAATGATCTCCCCCAATACCTCCCTCCTTTACTATGGCGACATACAGTATCTCACACGTAAAAAACAGGGAAGAATGAGAATTATAATATGATAGGGAATGGTACAAAAAGTCCATTATATAAGCGGGACGACAGAAAAAAAGACTATTTAGCAAGAACATGCATTGCCTGCTACATTTAGCAATTCGTAACCTTGTTTAGAAAAGCACTATACAAATAAAGGTATTATTTGTTCCCTATTTTAACAATCAGCTAAAGGGATGTTGTTACAGCACAGTCAATTCCTATATATTTTTTTTTTTGATTGTTCAGCGATTTAACGTTGCCATGTTATAGAGACAAGGCAATGATTTTAGCAATGATGTAACGAATATGTCCATGTCACGGAATTATGATAACGATATGCGCAGCTCTCTACACGGTTCATATATCTGAAGGAGATGTTGATCTGGTTATTTACACAGCCATCTTAAGCATTTATTTCGAGGTCAACAAGAATTGTTGTTATTTGTTATAATGTTGATCACAGTAATTGATTATCTTATAAAGACAACTTTAAATTTACAGGTTGTCCTAAACATGGAATCAACTCTCTTGGGTGGAGATGGGTGGCTCTTAAAAGAGCCTTTGGATTTAAAGTCGGGCTGTTGGGGTTGGGAGTATTTTAACCGCCGAAGCCGTACAGGGTGCGTCCCTGGCGCTTCAGAGCGTAGACAACATCCATGGCGGTGACGGTCTTCCTCTTGGCATGCTCGGTGTAGGTGACGGCATCACGGATCACGTTCTCCAGGAACACCTTCAACACACCGCGGGTCTCTTCGTAGATCAGACCAGAAATACGCTTAACACCCCCACGGCGAGCCAGACGGCGAATAGCGGGCTTGGTGATCCCCTGGATGTTATCACGGAGAACTTTGCGATGACGCTTAGCGCCTCCTTTCCCCAGTCCTTTACCACCTTTTCCTCGTCCAGACATTCTTAAAGTTCAATATGTGTAGTGAATGGCTCAGCGGAGTAAGACGGGGCGAATTTAAGTTCGCTAACAGGACGTGATTGAGACCAGTCTTTACATGAAGCGCGCGCTGTCCCCTGCCACGAGTTGTGCTGGTGGGTGTTGTAAAGGGAGGAGCTTCTGCAAGGGACAGCCCCTAAACCCACACTGCAGTATCGCGAGAGCTGGATAACATGTAGGCAGGGAGAAAGTGATCAGGGATGCTCAACCAGCGGAGGTCACCACAACACACAAACAGAGGTTTCAGGGAGTCCCTAGACAACTAGGGAAAACCTCACCAAGATAAAGACTAACTTCTATTTCACTTGTAATGTAAGGTCTTTCTTGAAAAATAGTTCTCAATGGCATTGACCTGTATAAATAAAGGTTAAGTAAAGAGACACCTGTTTGCAGGCGTTTAAACAATCACAACTCAATAACATCAACTAACCTTGGGTGAACAAGTGAGCCACTGTTTTGGAATAGCTCGGGCTACACAAGTATTTGCTTTAACAAAAGGGGGAATTCCTGAGAAGACCCGATTCCCCAATATGCTGTAGGCCTCAGCAGAGGCCTACTTAGCAATAGCTTCCTAGCTACATAGCCTGCCAGCTAGCATCAACACTTCGCTACAGTGCTGCGCTGTTCTGGATGCTTCCCTTTCAAGTGTTCGGCCGTAGATTGAAAACCTATCTCTTCAAGCTACATGTTAACAGTCCCTCCTAAAGACACCCTCACTACCCCCCCTATACTAACCCTAACCCCAACCGAGACCTCTTCTCCCCCGCTACCACCCCTGTACAAGTTCTCTCCTGCTAATAAAATACACTTAAAAAATAAATAAAAAATTAGCCTACTGGCATTACGACTGCCAATGGCCCCTGGTGTGAGCATTGATTACTTTGTCTTATGATGACTGTTGGATAGATGATTCACTTACTTAAACAAATGCATTGATGTAAGTCGCTTTGGGTAAAGGCGTCTGCTAAATGCCATAAACGGAAATGTACTCATTGACTGAAGTAGTGTCACCTATAATGAAGATTCAGACCATACGGGAGGTAAATGGAAACACGCCTCTGAGGAAGATATGGAGGTGGCTCTGAAAAGAGCCTTTGGGTATTTGTTTAAGTCAGTCTCTTAGCGACTTGGCATCTTAGGCACGCTCTCCGCGGATGCGACGGGCCAGCTGGATGTCTTTGGGCATGATGGTCACTCTCTTGGCGTGGATGGCGCACAGGTTGGTGTCCTCGAACAGACCGACCAGGTACGCCTCGCTAGCCTCCTGCAGGGCCATCACAGCCGAACTCTGGAAGCGCAGGTCGGTCTTGAAATCTTGGGCAATTTCTCTCACCAGGCGCTGGAAGGGCAGCTTGCGGATCAGCAACTCGGTGGACTTCTGGTAACGACGGATCTCCCTCAGTGCCACGGTGCCGGGCCTGTAACGGTGAGGCTTCTTCACGCCACCGGTCGCCGGAGCGCTTTTACGCGCAGCCTTAGTGGCAAGCTGCTTCCTGGGGGCTTTGCCACCGGTGGACTTGCGAGCGGTTTGCTTGGTTCTGGCCATGGCGCTAACCTCCTTATTGCGGTCAGAGTATAGATAACCGTAAAACGACCATGTTCAGTTTATAAAGCCGGGGCCGTCGTGCCCCGATTGGGCGGCGACTGTCGACGAGCTCATTGGCCCTTTGTCACCTCCTTCCCCGGCTGTCATAGGACATGAACCCCTTCAACCCCTGCCCGCCATAAATTCAAACCCAAAAACCCTTCCGCATTTCCTTTGTTTCCCCCCCCCCCTCCCTGGTTAGGTACCGCAGAACTTGCGACCTACACAAAACTCGGTAGATCTCTCTCGCGTGATTTTTTAAAACTTGTCCGTTCATCTATAACCACTCAAACAATAACCATCTGTCAATATATACATATATATATAAATAATAGTCCAATAAATGCACTGTCTGTTCTTTTCAGCTGCTGAAATGTTGGCTATTTTGATCAATTATGGGACCGTGAAATGAAATTGAAGACTACATCACGAGATACCATAAGGTACTCATCGCACACAAACAATTCAGAGGACGGAAGCATTGCACCTTTGGAAGCAAGTAGTTGGCTCTTAAAAGAGCCTTTGGGGTTGAGTAGTGGAGTCAATGCCGCAGTGGTAGATTTACTTGGCTTTGACGGCCTTCTCGGTCTTCTTGGGGAGCAGCACTGCCTGGATGTTGGGCAGCACACCACCCTGAGCGATGGTCACACCGCCCAGGAGTTTGTTCAGCTCCTCGTCGTTACGGACGGCTAGCTGCAGATGACGGGGGATAATACGCGTCTTCTTGTTGTCGCGAGCGGCGTTGCCAGCCAACTCCAGGATCTCAGCAGTCAGGTACTCGAGCACGGCGGCCAGGTAGACCGGTGCACCAGCGCCCACACGCTGGGCATAGTTACCCTTGCGCAGGAGTCTGTGCACACGACCCACGGGGAACTGCAGTCCAGCGCGGGAAGAACGGGTCTTTGCCTTGGCCCTGGCCTTGCCTCCGGTTTTACCTCTTCCTGACATATTTTAGACTTTAGATGGATTTCGTGACGGGTGAAGAATATAGTGTGATATAGGGTTCATATGTGTAAAATATCGTTCTTATAGCACGCCCTGACCGGCGTTCATTGGCCACCGGGTCGATGACACCTCATCCAATCCACGAGCGTCGGACAAACCCGGCCCCTGAGAGGAGACGCGAGCGCTTTCCCGCCGGCCGCTGTTTCACTCAGTCATTGGCCCAATCCCAATACACCCCTTGCCCCTACCCCTCCGTTTTGCGCGTTTACGCGTAGGGGTAGGGTATTATGATAAACATCGTCAAGCATAGCAAAAGATCCCTAATATGCTGATGTCTCCAGCTAGCTAGCGTTACAACATTGTTTTAAGGCTGATTTGTGCATGACAGTCCCGCATTTTGACATATTTCCATGTACATTTGCATACTGATGACGTATCAGGGTCTTGAAGGTTGTCACATTTTAAAGGGGAAGATTTCAACCATTACCCCTTGGAACTCTGTTTTGAGGGGCAAGTCGAAAAGTGAGGGGCACTCGAAAAAGAGGGGTAGGGGTAAAAATAAGAAATGGGATTGGGCCTTTGTGAGTCTCGTCCCACATAATAATAATAATAATAATAATAACAATATTAATGCATCCCCCCTGTAAGCATCGACAATTTTGACCGCAATACTTTTGACTCTGACAGCAAAATAACACAAGAAATAAAGCGTTGCAAACCAACCATTCCATTGCTGAAACTAGTCCATTGAGGAGAGGAGGGATCCTGGTTTTTGCTAAAGATATTCCATCCCTAAACAGACTACTCACCCCATAGCCAGAGGACTCCTTTTCTGGGGCCCAACTTTCATGTCGCATTGACCAGCAGAGGAGGGATGGCTACCCACAGGAGAGACCATCAAAGCAGGTTATCCTCAAAGGACTCCACATATGAAAAAGTCATTGCAGAGATAGAGAAACAAGACACAAATGTTATTGGTCAGCAGAATTATCAGTAGGCAAACCCAACTCCCCACCACTTTCATTAAAATGCACCTGACCACAGCAGAGGACTCAGGCCCGAGAGGAGACCATAAGACCCACCACAACAACAGCTTCCACCTTGTATCCTCAACCTAATAAATAGTTAAATAAACTGAGAAAAGAGAATACATAAAAACAAGATCACTTCAACTATTCAGATAAACTGTTTATTACGAACACACAGTAAAACACAACAACCCAGCAGTCGAACGAGACAACGGCAGAGAAAGAACAAAAAAAGGAGCGCTAAATCTCCGGCACTCCCTCATGACAATGTAACAACTAGAATCACAGAACATTGTAACGCCGTGTTGATCATTAATACTATAACACAGACTCCAACATATCACGCTCAGAGTCTACTCTATGGAACTGCCCTCCCATTGACAGGGTGGGTGGCTCTTAAAAGAGCCTTTGGGGTTAGCAGAGCAGGGGTAAACGCTGTTTACTTGGAGCTGGTGTACTTGGTCACGGCCTTGGTGCCCTCGGACACGGCGTGCTTGGCCAGCTCACCGGGGAGCAGCAGACGCACGGCGGTCTGGATCTCCCTGGAGGTGATGGTAGAACGCTTGTTGTAGTGGGCCAGGCGAGAGGATTCGCCGGCGATGCGCTCGAAGATGTCGTTAACGAAGGAATTCATAATTCCCATGGCCTTGGAAGAGATGCCGGTGTCGGGGTGGACCTGTTTCAGGACCTTGTACACGTAGATGGCGTAGCTCTCCTTCCTAGACTTTCTACGCTTCTTGCCGCCTTTGCCGGCGGTCTTGGTGACGGCTTTCTTGGAGCCCTTCTTGGGCGCTGACTTCGCTGGCTCGGGCATGGTGCTGATGTCTCGTTGCTTTACAGAAACGAATATGAAGACAGTGTATGCTCACCCACCATATGAAGGGGGAGCTATGCAAATTCTGTGGCTCTAGACACTCGAGGCAGGAAGTTTACAAAATCCCAGCCTTGCTCTGGCGCTCAAAATAGAGGCATGCGTCACGGACAAAGAAAATGATCTGCGCGCGTACATCCTTTACTATGGCGACATACAGTATCTCACACGTAGAAAAGACACATCAATATGTAAAAACAGGGAAGAATGAGAACGATAATATGATAGGGAATGATACAAAACGTCCATCATTCTCCAATACTTTACTAACCCTATACTAACACTAACCCACATCCCGCAAGTTCATCTGACATGGGCAGACATAGAAGCGAAAATACCGCTTGATAACCACTGCAAACGAGGACAAAATAATGTGAATCAATAATGACAAGCAATAGAAATACATAACAGAAACAAGGTATTTATTGATAACATTGTACCCCAAACTGACTTTACGTATCAGTGTTTTCATCGACGTTTAACCTCCTCCTGCTCCAATTCTTACAACACATGTTTCAGTCGGCTCGAATTTCTGAGAACCTTTAGGCCTAAGGACGGTTTCGGGTTGAGCATTGTGGGAGTGTTTCATTATGACAAACATCACTTTGGTATGGGGCCTGCCCGAAAGGCATCTATGCCCGTATGTTCCCACGTCCTCCTATATAGGACCCCATTTGTGAGACAAATCAGGGCGGGACATAAAACGCCTACCCATCCTTTCGAGACACATGCCAATTCAATTTGTTTAATTAACAGGTTGTCCTAAACATGGAATCAACTTTTTTGTGTGGAGATGGGTGGCTCTTAAAAGAGCCTTTGGATTTAAAGTCGGGTTGTTGACGTTGGGAGTATTTTAACCGCCGAAGCCGTACAGGGTGCGTCCCTGGCGCTTCAGAGCGTAGACAACATCCATGGCGGTGACGGTCTTCCTCTTGGCATGCTCGGTGTAGGTGACGGCATCACGGATCACGTTCTCCAGGAACACCTTCAACACACCGCGGGTCTCTTCGTAGATCAGACCAGAAATACGCTTAACACCCCCACGGCGAGCCAGACGGCGAATAGCGGGCTTGGTGATTCCCTGGATGTTATCACGGAGAACTTTGCGATGACGCTTAGCGCCTCCTTTCCCCAGTCCTTTACCACCTTTTCCTCGTCCAGACATTTTCAGGTTTCGATACGAGTAGCGAATAACTCAGCAGAGTAACATGGGACGAATTTATGTTCACTACGAGGACGTGATTGAGACCAGTCTTTACAGGAAACGCGCGCTGTCGCCATCCTCTAGTTTTATGCTGGTGGGTGTTGTAAAGGGAGGAGCTTCTGCTGGGGACAGTCCCCAAACCCACACTGCAGTATCGCGAGAGCTGGATAACATGTTGGTAGGGAGAAAGTGATCAGGGATGCTCAACCAGCGGTCCTAGGACCCCGGTGGGGTTCACCACAACACTTTGAAACAGAAAACAGAGAGCTTGCAGGGGGTCCCCAGACAACCAGGGAAAACCTCACCAAGATAAAGACGAACTTCTTTCATTTTTAATGTAAGAGACCAGGTCAAGTCTGGACAAGTCTCTCTTGAAAAGGAGATGCTATCTCAATGGCATTGACCTGTGTAAATAAAGGTTAAGTAAAGAGACACCAGTTTGCAGGCATTTCAACAAACCAAAATTCAATAACATCAACTCAATAACCTTGGGTGAACAAGTGAGCCACTGTTTTGGAATAGCTCGGGCTACACAAGTATTTGTTTTAACAAAAGGGGGAAATCCTGAGAAGATCCGATTCCCCAATATGCTGTAGGCCTCAATTTCAATTTCCATAGTATTTTTTCTGTCGTCCCGCTTATATAAAATATTGGAGTGTGGTGGACGTTTTGTACCATTCCCTATCATATCATCTTTCTCATTCTTCCATGTTTTTTTACGTATTAATGTATCTTTTCTACGTGTGAGATACTGTATCTCGCCATAGTAAAGGAGGGAGGTACGGGGGGGCAGGGGGCGCGCGGTGTACGCGCGCGCAGATAATTTTCTTTGTCCGTGACGCATGCACCTGTTTTGAGCGCCAGAGCAAGGCTGGGATTTTGTAAACTTACTGCCTCGAGTGTCTAGAGCCACAGAATTTGCATAGCTCCCCCTTCATATGGTGGGTGAGCATACACTGTCTTCACATTCGTTTCTGTAAAGCAACGAGACGTCAGCACCATGCCCGAGCCAGCGAAGTCAGCGCCCAAGAAGGGTTCCAAGAAAGCCGTCACTAAGACCGCCGGCAAAGGCGGCAAGAAGCGCAGAAAGTCCAGGAAGGAGAGCTACGCCATCTACGTGTACAAGGTCCTGAAGCAGGTCCACCCCGACACCGGCATCTCTTCCAAGGCCATGGGAATCATGAATTCCTTCGTCAACGACATCTTCGAGCGCATCGCCGGAGAATCCTCTCGCCTGGCCCACTACAACAAGCGTTCTACCATCACCTCCAGGGAGATCCAGACCGCCGTGCGTCTGCTGCTCCCCGGTGAGCTGGCCAAGCACGCCGTGTCCGAGGGCACCAAGGCCGTGACCAAGTACACCAGCTCCAAGTAAACAGCGTTTTCGCCTGCTCTACTAAACCCAAAGGCTCTTTTAAGAGCCACCCACCCTGTCAATGAGAGAGCAGTGCCATAGAGTTGACCTTGAGCGTGCTACGTTGCAGTCAGTGTTCAGTAGTATTAATGATTACATTGTCATGAGCGAGTGCCGGAGATTTAGCGCATCTTTTGTTATTTCTCTGCCATTGTCTCGTTCAACTGCTGGATTGTTGTGTTTTTTTTATCTTTCTAATAAGCAGTCCTTCTGAATACAATGAACACGGGTAAGTACGCGCATGGCCAATTTCTGGGGACAAAGGTGGATTATTTTTTTTATTTTTTTTATATAATTGATTCACAATGTGTCTCAAACAAAACGTCGAGCCATAGGCCTCAATATTGATACTAATTTAAAATCCGTCATGTATGGGTTGTTCTCTGAAAGTATGACGTCTGAAGTAACACAGTTATGCTGGACTCGATGCATAATGAGTACATAAAATGCGAAATAAAAGAAAGAAATGCGGGCTTAATTGAGAAAAAGGACGACTTGACATAAATAACTGACGATCTGTCCCATGGCAGGTTATGAACATAACTGTGGCTGCATACATGGACTGTCGGTCTCTCCTTTTCATTGGACTCGTACCGTTTTTAGACTTTTGCTTTGGATACGGGGGGACATCATTGTTGCATTCTGGTTGTTGCTGTGTTGTATTGGTTGTTTCTTTTGTTGTTGTTTTTAGTGTTGCAGAGAGAAAACACAAGGGGGGTAGGCATCAGATATGGTAAGTATGTGTATTATGGTGAATGTCATTTTATGAGTGGGAATAACACATTCTTAATGGAATGTAATAAAGATTATTTTAAATTGTAGGAAAAACACATTAAATAAAAAGATGCTCGAGATGACGCAAACATAGTTGTTGATGTTCTTTCTTTTTCTTCACTCCTCCCCGTTTGTCTTTCTTTACGAGGTTGGAAGTGCTAGTGATTGGACCATTTGTGGATCTGGATGGGTGGGGATGATCTTTTTTCCTCCTTGGCTGGTAAGAGACCAAGATGAGTCGGACAGGGGTGGAAAAAGGGCAGAGAGGTACAGAGGTGGTTCCAGGCCTCCTTCCGTCTCTACATGACCATGACCAATCGCCGATCATAGCTCCCCTCCGATTCACCCTTGCTCAGGACATGTCTCTCCCTCAGCCTCAGTCACAGGGGTCGGCTGAGGTGGGTTGCTCCTGTCTTTCCATGGACGCCTCTGGTCTCTGTGGGTTCTCCGGGATGTCATCTCCTCCTCTCCTTTCTCCCGGCTGGGTTTGCTGCTGCTGCTGCTGCTGGGGCGGAGGTTGGAGGGAGGCTGCATCGGCGTCTTCCTCTTCCTCCTGCTCCCTCTCCATCCCTCTACCCCTGGCTCTATTACTGTACAACTGAGGGCAGTTGAGAAAGGACTGACCACTCCTCCCGCACAGCGTGCACTTGTTGGTGTACTCCCTCGCCTTATGTCCAAATCCACAGCACTTCCAGCATTTTACGGTGTTACATTCCTTTGCCAGATGATCAGTTGCGTTACAAACGTAACAGCGACTGGCCTGTCCAGGATAATAGACTCTCCCGCTGTACGGTCCCAGGGATATCGTGTGGGGGATTTCGAGCAGAGACCCCTTGGACTGGCGCTTAGCTTGTACAAAGTACTTACGGACGCCATACCATACACCAAATTGGTCTACCGGCTTGGGTGGAGGACGCAAGATGGTGTAGTAGCGCTGCAAGAAGAGGTGGACATCCTCGTCAGCTACTCCACCCATCCAGAATTTGACTACGACTTCTCGTCAGGACTAATGGAAGACTCAAACTCCCACTTCTCCCAATCAGATGTTTGGGCTCGGGTGGAATGGAGTTCGAGAAACCTTCTCAAAGGGGACGTTGTCAAAGAAACACCGCTCAAAATCCCTTTTATTAGGACGGGTTATGAAGGAGAAAATATCCGTCAGCTCTATCCACCTGACTTCTGAACAGGAGATTAACTCCCACATCATCTCGGGAAGGCAGTTCCCCATGCCAAATGTAACGTAACCTTACCCAATGTTGGAGGGCTTCCTCTTGGCATGCTCGGTCTAGGTGACGGTATCACAGATCATGTTCTCCCGGAACACCTTCAACACACCACAGGTCTCTTTGTAGATCAGACCAGAGATAAGCTTGATACCCCCACGGCGAGCCAGGTGGTGAATAGCCGGCTTGGTGATAGCCTGGAGAACTGAGAACTCACAGAGAGAACTCGCAGAGAACTTTGTGAGGACGCTTGGTGCCTCCTTATCCGAGTCCCTTTCCTCCTTTTCCAATGCCATACATTTTCACGATGAGTACTAGTAGAAGTAAGACTTCAGAGGTAATGAGGGGTGCATTTATCTCCGCTATGAGGATGTGATTGAGACCAGCCTTTACAGGGAGAGCGCGCTGTTGCCTGCCTCTTTTTTGTGGAGTTGTTGCAGAGGGAGGGAGCTTTTGCTAGGGACAACCCAGTAGGGTGTAATTGCAGACCGCAATTCGGGCGTTTCTTGATATGGGTGTTCCTTGACATCAGAAAAACCCCTCCAGTCCACTCTCAGCACGTGTATTCAAAACATCATCAGATGTCATACAGAGTTGTTTTACAAAATATAATTTATCTGATCCAAAAGTACATGATCAACATGTAAAAGACCCTTCCTCCTTTCAGCAATAGTAGCCTAGGTAACATTTTATCTGAACATCATGTGCCCCATGACATTACTGCTTTATCCTCTCGTCTGTGTCTGTCTTTCTCTCTCTCTATCAGCTCCTCAACAGTTCCCTCTTCTTGACTACATCACCATTCAATCTTAGGTCTGTATTCCACTTATTTCCTACTTGTGTGTCAGAAAAATTATAAACAGTTGTTTGAAAATGTGCTAGGCCAAAAATCTAACTAACTTCGTAACACACAGCCTACAAGTTGGCACAACAGTTACTTCTGTAAAATTGGGAATCCAGTTGAGAGCTCTGGACACCTGAGTTGCATAAAGAATCAGCATTACTTATGAATTCTCACATCTCTGGTTTTGGCAGCCGATTGGTGCTGATGTATTCTGTCTGAGAAAATCTGTGGGGACAGATATATTAAAATTAATTGAATGTTGAATTAATATTATATTACATAATATTAGCGAAAGGAGAATAACCCCAAACATTTAAAAATCAAGAGCCTTTTAAGTTGTAGGTCTATGGATGTGAATGTTAAATGAGGGTTTCATTTGCTTTTACGTGCATTTGTGCCCCACGTAGTGAGACATAGTGAGATATGTACGTGTCTACCCCCTGGAGAGTGTTCCTGATCAGCAGGACAGTTGTTTTGGCGTTTTTCTTAATTATAGTGATCATTCTTCAGTCATCCACTATGTAAGTCTTCCTTGGCCTACCGGCTTGTTTGCGATTGCTGAGCTCACCCGTGCTTTTTTCCAATGTTCCAAACTGTTGATTTTGGCATGCCTAAGGTTTTGGCTATGTTTCAGATTTATTTTCTTCATATTTTTTATATATTCATTGTTATATAAATGTCATTGACTTTGGTCCTCATGTTGACAGACACAAATTGCAAACTCCAAAGGCAAATGCAAAGCCTAGAACCAATACTAGAAATTGAAATAGCTCTCTTATACCTGCAAAAATTACATGACAGAACACACCTGACTTACCAGAAACACCTGTCAAGTCAAACGGTTGAAGTGTAGAGCCAAAAGAGGAAAAAAAGGCATTTCTGTCCCATTACGTATGCAGGGCACTGTAAATAAAGTTTGATTTGAACTTGTCCTGCTCCATGAAGGATGATTGTGCTCCCGCATTGGACAGTGACAATGTGGTTCCCTTCCATACAAAACATTATTCAGGTTAACTGACTGAACTCTATAATTAACGATATAAAGTGTTTATTAAACAAAATGGGTTATTTATTGAGGCGTAATTTGCACAAATTCAATATATTTCAATAAGCTGCGTAGCCAACAAATGCTCATATTTCTGATGAACCACAACAAGTTCGGGGGTGTATTGAAATATCAAACATGTCTCTTAAAAAATATATGTATATATAGAGAGAGATTGAGATTGAGATGCAAGGTGTTTCCAGTACACAGATAATATGTAAACTTGACAGGCAATACATTTGATCCACGGTGTATTAAAATGTAATTTGATTTATGTGAAATATGTTTTTTGAATTTCAACCCTGAATTAATTTTCATTAATCTTGTTTACAGATCGTGAAATAGAACTTTGTGTGGTAAAATGCATATTTAAATTACTGCATTTATTTATTCACATTATGCCATACCAATCAGAAATACATCACAGATTCCTTTTATTCTGGCACAACAGAATTCAATACAGAGAATCTCTGACATAAGATTAGTAAAACAATATTCTTTAAAGACATCATACGACGTTGATTCAGAGTTGCAAGTGAGAAAAAGATCAAAGATATTTAAGAAACCATTTTGGGTGACAATAAGAGTCTCAAAATTAATTTTCGGATTTCTGGTAGATTTAGGCCATAAACAAGAGGATTCAAAATTGGTGGAAGAACTAAGAACTCAATTGATAAAATCACAACTACCAATGGATTTAGTTCATTAGCGTCATAACGACTGAGAGCAAGTTCACAAAACGCGGTTATTGAATAGTTAACAAATGTAATAATGTGAGGTAAACATGTTTGTAATGCTTTGCCTCTGAACTCTGAAGAACTTTTCTTACAAACAAGTAGAATTCTTAAGTAAGTATATAATACAAAACCCAAGGGTAAAAAGACGGTAGTTGCAGCAACAAACATTCCTGCAATATTATTTAATTGAGTGTCGACACATGACAGCTTCACCACAGACCAGTTGTGGCAAAATACTCTTTGTATTTGATTATTACACAATGGCAGCATAATGGCCAAGTATACACAAAATCCAATAGAAAAAATGGGATATATCCAGGCAAAGGCAATTAAGAGACAAACTGGCTTTACATTCATTATGCTGTGGTAATGTAATGGCTTACATATTGCAACATATCTGTCATAAGCCATAATGCTTAAAATGGTGAGTTCATATGATGAGTAGGTATGTATGATATATATTTGGGTGAAACAACCAGGACGGGATATCAAGTGAGAGTCAGAGAGGAGATCCATCATGACTCTAAGAAAGAAACCAGCAGAGCCATAGAGAGAATTGATTGACAGACATGAAATGAAAAAATACATAGGCTCATGCAGTGACCTCTCTCGAAATACGACAAGTAATATGACAACATTGGAAGCTATAATGGCAACATACAGAACCAGTGACAAGATGAAGAAAATGTATCTGGAGAATCCCTGGTCCTCAAACATGGTGAAATAGAAATAGAATGGAAAAGTTCTATTTTCCATGTGAGCCAGAAACGGTGCTGAGCTGGGAAATTAGAGAGAAAACACTGGTGAATAGTGTCGTCTCTACTGTGTGAAGGAGAGGCATGCAGGGCTGCAACATCGGCCTGCTCCTGTAGCAGCTGATTGATCAGTTCATCTAGGTGTGCCCTTAAAGAGACATTAAACTTACAAGTTTGTCAGATAATGTCAAGAAGCATCGTAATCCCACATCATTGTCCCTTTAATGTCACTTCAGATTCCACTAATTTCCCTTTAACTATAACTGACACTTAGGTAGGTCTTATGAATTGAGATATGTTTTCTATTGCTGAATCAATCAAACTAAATTACAAAGTAACAAAAACAATCCAATTAGTTTTCCCTTTTTTTTGCATGCCTTATATTACAAACCCCATAATTGGGTAATATTGCAAAAATATCACAATCTAAAGCTTACACAAATACTGAAAATGCACTCTTTATCAATATGGCACATCATTTCAAACCTATTATGTAAATGCTGTACTCTGTATTACTAATATATTAGCACCAGACATACATCACCAAGTGGCCTTCCGACCATTGAGGGCATGTTCAGATTACCTGCTTGTGTTGTTGTCACATCTGCAGCCACACTGCTGTGTAATGAAGTACATGTATTTTATACTGCTCATCCTCTCCTCTGTGACTTCAGTGACAAGGACTCATAGGAGAATTGAAGCAATGACAATTTACTATTTTTCAATTGTTGAAAATCGTAGATCTTCCATGATGTGCTTTTTTAAGCTTTATCTTAAAACCTGCCTTATATGAAGAATGTTTTGAGCATAAAGTCTTATTTTTAATATTATTATTATTACTTTTATTAATAAATAATAATAATAATAATAATAATAAACCATTCTTTATACAAGGGTGTCCCACTGAGACCAAGGCCTCTTTTTCACAGGAACCCTGCTTATATTGTAGCAGATTTTCCACACTGTGCTTTTAGCTAAAAACTTGCCTTATATGGAGAATGTTTTAAGCAAAAAATCATATGGTGATTGGACTTTCCTATCCCTACAAACAATGTATGGCTCTTCAAATGCACATAACTACACACTGTATGTACCCCTCCAGTCCACTCTCACTACGTGTTTGCAAAACATCATCAGATGTCATACAGAGTTGTTTTACAAAATATAATTTATCTGATCCAAAAGTACATGATCAACATGTAATAGACCCTTCCACATTTCAGCAATAATCCTAGGTTACATTTTATCTGAACATCATGTGCCCCATGACATTACTACTTTATCCTCTGGTCTGTGTCTGTCTTTCTCTCTCTCTATCAGCTCCTCAACAGTTCCCTCTTCTTGACTACATCACCATTCAATCTTAGGTCTGTATTCCACTTATTTCCTATTTGTGTGTCAGAAAAATTATAAACAGTTGTTTAAAAATGTGCTAGGCCAAAAATCTAACTAACTTCGTAACACACAGCCTACAAGTTGGCACAACAGTTACTTCTGTAAAATTGGGAATCCAGTTGAGAGCTCTGGACACCTGAGTTGCATAAAGAATCAGCATTACTTATGAATTCTCACATCTCTGGTTTTGGCAGCCGATTGGTGCTGATGTATTCTATCTGAGAAAATCTGTGGGGACAGATATATTAATATTAATTGAATCTTGAATCTTGAATTAATATTATATGACATAATATTAGCGAAAGGAGAATAACCCCAAACATTTAAAAATCAAGAGCCTTTTAAGTTGTAGGTCTATGGATGTGAATGTTAAATGAGGGTTTCACTTGCTTTTATGTGCATTTGTGCCCCACGTAGTGAGACATAGTGAGATATGTACGTGTCTACCCCCTGGAGAGTGTTCCTGATCAGCAGGACAGTTGTTTTGGCGTTTTTCTTAATTATGGTGATCATTCTTCAGTCATCCACTATGTAAGTCTTCCTTGGCCTACCGGCTTGTTTGCGATTGCTGAGCTCACCCGTGCTTTTTTCCAATGTTCCAAACTGTTGATTTTGGCAAGCCTAAGGTTTTGGCTATGTTTCAGATTTATTTTCTTCATATTTTTTATATATTCATTGTTATATAAATGTCATTGACTTTGGTCCTCATGTTGACAGACACAAATAGCAAACTCCAAAGGCAAATGCAAAGCCTAGAACCAATACTAGAAATTGAAATAGCTCTCTTATACCTGCACAAATTACATGACAGAACACACCTGACTTACCAGAAACACCTGTCAAGCCCAACGGTTGAAGTGTGGAGCCAAAAGAGGAAAAAAAGGCATTTCTGTCCCATTACGTATGCAGGGCATTTTAAATAAAGTTTGATTTGAACTTGTCCTGATCCATGAAGGATGATTGTGCTCCCGCATTAGACAGTGACAATGTGGTTCCCTTCCATAAAAAACATTATTCAGGTTAACTGACTGAACTCTATAATTAACGATATAAAGTGTTTCATAAACAAAATGGGTTATTTATTGAGGCGTAATTTGCACCAATTCAATATATTTCAATAAGCTGCGTAGACAACAAAGTTCGGGGGTGTATTCAAATTACAAACATGTCTCTTATAAGTCTCAATATGTGAAAAAAGAAATATATATAAAACTTAGAGATTGAGATGCAAGGTGTTTCCAGTACACTGATAATATGTAAACTTGACAGGCAATACACTTGATCCATGGTGTATTAAAATGTAATTTGATTTATGTGAAATATGTTTTTTGAATTTCAACCCTGAATTAATTTTCATTAATCTTGTTTGCAGATCGTGAAATAGAACTTTGTGTGGTAAAATGCATATTTAAATTACTGCATTTATTAATTCACATTATGCCATACCAATCAGAAATACATCACAGATTCCTCTTATTCTGGCACAACAGAATTCACTACAGAGAATCTCTGACATAAGATTAGCAAAACAATATTCTTTAAAAACATCATACGACGTTGATTAAGAGTTGCAAGTGAGAAAAAGATCAAAGATATTTAAGAAACCATTTTGGGTGACAATAAGAGTCTCAAAATTAATCTTCGGATTTCTGGTAGATTTAGGCCATAAACAATAGGATTCAAAATTGGTGGAAGAACTAAGAACTCAATTGATAAAATCACAACTACCAATGGATTTAGTTCATTAGCGTCATAACGACTTAGAGTAAGTTCACAAAACGCAGTTATTGAATAGTTAACAAATGTAATAATGTGAGGTAAACATGTTTGTAATGCTTTGCCTCTGAACTCTGAAGAGCTTTTCTTACAAACAAGTATAATTCTTAAATAAGTATATAATACAAAACCCAAGGGTAGAAAGACTGTAGTTGCACTCACAAACATTCCTGCAATATTATTTATTGAAGTATCAAGACATGAGAGTTTCACTATTGACCAGTTAGAGCAGAATACTCTTGCTAATCGATTACCACACAATGGCAGCCTACTGGAAAAAAACAGGGCAAATCCAAGCGAGAAAACTGGATAGATCCAGGCAAAGGCTATTAAGAGACAAACTGCCTTGAAATTCATTATGCTGTGGTAATGTAATGGCTTACATATTGCAACATATCTGTCATAAGCCATAATGGTTAGAATGGTGAGTTCATATGATGCGTAGGTATATATAATATATATTTGGGTGAAACAACCAGGACGGGATATCAAGTGAGAGTCAGAGAGGAGATCCATCATGAATCTCGGGAAGAAACCAGCAGAGCCATAGAGAGAATTGATTGACAGACATGAAATGAAAAAATACATAGGCTCATGCAGTGATCTCTCTAGAAATACGACAAGTAATATGACAACATTGGAAACTATAATGGCAACATACAGAACCAGTGACAAGATAAAGAAAATGTATCTGGAGAATCCCTGGTCCTCAAACATAGTGAAGTAGAAATAGAATGGAGAAGTTCCATTTTCCATCTGAGCCAGAAACGGTGCTGAGCTGGGAAATTAGAGAGAAAACACTGGTGAATAGTGGCTTCTCTATTGTGTGAAGGAGAGGCATGCAGGGCTGCAACATAGGCCTGCTCCTGTAGCAGCTGATTGATCAGTTCATCTAGGTGTGCCCTTAAAGAGACATTAAACCTATAAGTTTGTCAGATAATGTCAAGAAGGGTCATAATCCCACATCATTGGTTATTGAACCCAAAGTGAATGTCCCTTTAATGTCACTTCAGATTCAACTAATTTCCATTTAACTATAACTGACACTTAGGTAGGTCTTGTGAATTGAGATATGTTTTCTATTGCTAAATCAATCAAACTAAATTACAAAGTAACAAAAACAATCCATTTAGTTTTCCCTTTTTTTGCATGCCTTATATTACAAACCCCATAATTGGGTAATATTGCAAAAATATCACAATCTAAAGCTTACACAAATACTGAAAATGCACTCTTTATCAACACATTATTTCAAACCTATTATGTAAATGCTGTACTCTGTATTACTAATATATTAGCACCAGACATACATCACCAAGTAGCCTCCAGACCATTGAGGGCATGTTCAGATTACCTGCTTGTGTTGTTGTCACATCTGCAGCCACACTGCTGTGTAATGAAGTACATGTATTTTATACTGCTCATCCTCTCCTCTGTGACTTCAGTGACGAGGACTCATAGGAGAATTGAAGCAATGACAATTTACTGTTTTTCAATTGTTGAAGATAGCAGATCTTCCATTATGTGCTTTTTGATGCTTTATCTTAAAACCTGCCTTATTTGGAGAATGTTTTGAGCATAAAATCTTATTTTGAATATGATTATTATGATTATTATGATTATTATTGAACCCTTCTTTATACAGGGGTGTCCCACTGAGACCAAGGCCTCTTTTTCTTACATTGTAGCAGAATTTTCACACTGCTAAAAACTTGCCTTATATGGAGAATGTTTAAAGCACAAATTCATACAGTGTTTGGACTTTCCTATCAGATCAAAAATGTATCAGATAAAATTAAATTACTTCAACAATCAAACAATTGACGGTTAAAAACACATTATTTGAACGTTCTATAGTGATCAGGTATTTCTCTATATTTTATATATTTTTATTATTTTGTTGATGATGACGGCTCTTGATGTTTGTCCTAACTAAATATTGCAGAAGCATGATTGCTGTCATGGCTATCTCTGTTGAAAAGCTGTTGTCATGAAAAGTTGTTATTTTCCCCAGGGAAATGGGTCTATTTCATGATTCAAACATAATTCAACACTCTGGGATAGATAAAAATGTATTAATTTAAGTTAAAAAATAACTTATTTAACCCACAAGGGCCAATAGTGGGGAGGTGATTAGAGGGAATACATAAACAAATTACACAAGACATAGTAACACAAAACAACCTTTTTACAATGCAAGTCATGGCTATTGATAGTATTGGATTCGTCATATATTCATGTAACAGTTAAATATAGGAAGACTGCGCATAAACTACTGGCCTGAAGTGACCCAAATACAGTTAGCCTACCTTTCTCAATGCCAGAGAAAGTCCAAATTCTGTTTGGGCAGGTATAGTTCTGTGTGGCCTTGACTCGTCTGTGATACCAAACCACTCTGGCTGGTACACCTTGAGGCCCTGAAACCCTTCAAACCTAAGAATAGGACTTATAGTGTCTGAATGAGAATAGTACAACTGTATTATTAACAACCCTTTGGTTATGTGGAATAGAAGCATAATAAAACATTTATTTGTCACGTCCATCGCATACAGCTGTAATTGATATAGTGAAATGCAGTCAACAACAATCAACAAATCAACAATGAAATATAATATAGTAATAATAAACCAGTGACAATAGTAGTGCATAAGGGTGTAGTGTAAGTGGCAGTAGTAATAATAACAATAGTAATATTGTAACCTGACATGCTGTACATATTTGACCCAGGTTTAAGATGTCCACCAGGCTCATTCAACTGTAAATAGGTATACACATTTAAATCAAGGCTGGCGCCACCAAAATCCATCTGCACAGGCAGGTAGGAAGGGGCGGCGGTGTATAGCTCTTCATCAGCCTTCTTATTTCCTGCTGTACCCCCTCACAAATATAATTCTTACATCCCTGGATAGCATCAAATTATGTAAAAAATATGACCTCAATTATAATTTCTACTACAGATAGATCCTAGACATTAGGAAATATTTGATGTAGACATTTTGCAGATGCACAATAATGTGTAATGTTTAATATGAAACAGTCCTCATTACAAAACAATGTATATTACTAGATATAACATTTGATGAAATTTGACTTGTATTAAAGCTGTCACAGTTAACATTCATCCAGGTTAGTCTCCCATAGTCTCTAGCGTGATTTTTGGTTTAATCTTCCTTAACACAATGAACCACATTTCCTTATTTTTCATACCTTTTATCTTTTCATCTTTTTATCTTTAACTTTTATCATGCATTGAATTTGATTGTTCAAGACAAATAAATGGGCCAATTGAAAAGTCAATGTCTCGACAGCTCTTCAGACAAAACAAAACCATCATCAATCACTTGACCTTTTATCTCCAAATGGAAACTTGTTCTATTTCATATGCTTAAAAAATGTAGCAGCAGTACAGTTCGGTCATGTGGTATCCTTTCAAATCTTGATTATATTTAATTTGATTTGATTTTAATATTGTAGAGCAACTTTATGGGATTTAAGCTATCCATGCATCTAGTTGCTCTCATTTAGGTTTTGAAGTAAGAATGTGCCACGGTGTACGGTTGCTCATAATCCCCAGGTCAAGTCCCACATCTCTCTCTGTCCTTCTTCATATAAAAACCCAGTATTCTGTTTCTAACTTGAGTCAGTTTAAGCCCATAAATGAGGGGGTTGAAAATTGGAGGAACAATTAGAAATTCTATAGCCAAGAAGTTCTGAAGGCTTTGTGGTAAATCTCTGGAACCATATCGAACGTACATTAAATCAAAAAACAAGGCAACTGTGACATTGAGTAATGACATTAAATGTGGCATGCATGTCTGCATGAACTTTCCCCTGTCCTTAAATGGACCGTAAACATGTTCTGATCAGATGCATATAAGAATACACAATGAAAAGGACATGCCCAAAAAAGAATAATATTCCACAGTATCCAACAATATTGTTTGTTGTGTTCGCAGAGCAAGAAAGCTTAACTATTGACCAATTATCACAGTAAAGTTTCTCTATGTGTGAGCCACATAACCTTAGTCTAGAAGTGAGGAATATAGTCACCGTCAGACAGAAAAGTGGACTGATCCAGGAGAATGAGACTAACTGAGCAACCCTCTGGTTAGTCATAACAGCCTGATATTCCAGTGGTTTACATATTGCCACATACCTGTCATATGCCATCACTGCTAAAATAGAGAGGTCACAGCAGGCAGAGGAGTATATTATAAATTCCTGAAACAGACATCCTGCATAAGAGATCACATGAGTATGAGACAGCAGATCCAGCAGGAATTTGGGGTAGAAGCCTGCTGTCCCATAAAGTGCATTGATGCACAAATTGCACAGGAGGATGTACATGGGCTCATGGAGATTTTTATCCAAGATGATGGTCACAATGAGAGCAACATTAACTAGAACAATCACACAATAACACAGCAAAGACAGAGAGAACAGTGTGAGTCTGTGGTTCATTGTCTCATTTAACCCAGAAAGTATAAACACTGTAATGATGGATACATTGTCCATTGTGTGTGTATATCTTCAAATAACAACAATTCATCAGAACAAAACATGTTTCTCCTTCTAACAACTGAACTTTAACCCTTACCAATACATATTTCCATCTTGTATAAGGTAGGAGTTGTTGCCAGTGGTAAGTAACCACCCGATATGCTCGTTATACCAGCTGTTAGTAAGAAAATGTCACATAGTACAATGGTAAGGTAAAGAGTAATGACCCGGTGCAGTGTGTTTCCATCCAGGTGAGTCTAGAGAACATTCTCTGTGCACACGGCTGTTTTATTGGCTCTCTAGCTGTAGAAACACATGGGCTGGTTGAGCTGGGAATTCAGGAGGTCCAATCAGTGATCTGAATTTAGTACATCTCAAATGTTCTCCAATAAACTGGTCCCTTGATAAAGAACATGCTGTTTGATTGGCACATGGTGTCCCTGCAGTACAGAGTTCTGACCAGCAGGCCTGTGAGACTGGTCGCTCTGTCGGCAGTGAGTGGAGGCTAGGTTGTTGTGGTTGTGGTTAGGGTTCGTATTTGGTTAGGCTAGGTTGCTGTTGTTGGGGGTGTTGGGGGTCTAACATTGCAGCTGTTGGGCCAAAGAATCTCTCCGCACCCGAACCTGCTGGTTCGGGTGCGGAGAGACCTGTAGCGCCTCCCGGAGGGGAGTGGGGTGAAAAGTCTGTGGTTGGGGTGAGAAATGTCCTTGACGATGCTGCGTGCCTTACACAAGCATCGTTTGCCCTGGACAGCTTCGATGGAGGGGAGTGAGGAACCGGTGATGCGTTGGGCAGTTTTCACCACCCTCTGCAGTGCTTTCCGGTCAGATGGCGAGCAGTTGCCATACCATACTGTGACACAGTTGGTAAGGATACTCTCGATGGTGCAGCGGTAGAAGTTCACCAGGATCTGAGGAGACAGATGTACCTTCTTTAGTCTCCTCAGGAAGAAGAGACGCTGGTGAGCCTTCTTTATCAGGGTGGAGGTGTTGAGGGTCCAGGAGAGGTCCTCAGAGATGTGGACACCCAGAAACTTGAAGCTGGTGACTCGCTCCACCTCAGTCCCGTTGATGAGGATGGGGGTGTGTGCGCCAGCTTTAGACTTCCTGAAGTCCACAATGAGCTCTTTGGTCTTCCTGGTGTTGAGAGCCAGGTTATTTTCGTTGCACCACACTGTTAGGTGCTGGACCTCCTCCCTGTAGGCCGACTCATCGTTGTTGCTGATGAGACCAATCACCGTTGTGTCGTCTGCAAACTTAACAATGGTGTTTGAGCCATGTACAGGTGTGCAGTCGTAGGTGAAGAGGGAGTAAAGGAGGGGGCTCAGCACACAGCCTTGTGGAACGCCGGTGTTCAGGGTGAGGGTCGAGGAGGTGTGGTTGTGAAGCCTAACAGACTGCGGCCTGTTGGTTAGGAAGTCCAGAATCCAGTTGCAGAGGGAGGAGTTGATGCCCAGTTGCCTGAGTTTGGAGATCAGTTTGGAGGGGATGATGGTGTTGAATGCTGAACTGAAGTCAATAAACAGCATTCTCACATAAGAGTTAGTCTTGTCGAGGTGGGACAGGGCAGAGTGAAGTGCCGTTGAAATGGCATCCTCTGTACTCCTGTTCTGCCGGTAGGCGAATTGAAAGGGGTCCAGTGTGGGTGGTAGGCAGGTCATACGCTCATACGCTGCTACACTGTTCATACTGCATCCTATTTATTTATTCTGCTTATAATGCTACTGCTAATTCATATACTGCACTACTTATACTATACTGCACTACTAGACTGCTCATTTACTGCACTACCTGTATATACTGCTCACACTGCACTTTCTGCTTTTTTGCACTTCTGGTTAGACGCTAACTGCATTTCGTTGTCTCTGTACTTGTACTCTGCACAATGACAATAAAGTTGAATCTAATCTAATAATCTAATCTAATCTAATTTTTAGTAAATGTCAGCGTTTTTATAACTTCCTATTTATAACTTCCCTAAAAGTAAGTAAATAAAACCAATTCAGAAATGTCAATTTAAAAAAATCTCAAAGCAACATGGAAAACTCTAAATCAATACTACAAAGGAAGAAGGCTTCTGTGGAATTTCTGTCAAACTTCTCTGATGGTGAAAGGTCCTTTACTGATCCTTTTGATATTACTTGTGTTTTTCATAGATTCTTTGTAAATGTGAGTGTTTCTCTTGGGGAAAAGTGGCAAGTGGAAGTCCACTAGATTATATACATGGTTGTTATCCTCTTTTATGTTCCTTGACCGTCTTGATACCAAAGAGGTAAATTATGTTGTAGACCATCTTAAAATATCAGCAGCAGGACATAATGAATTAGTGCTGCTCTTATTTTACATTTACAGCAGACACTTTTATCCAAAGCGACTTACAATAAGTATATTTGTCTAAAGTAAGTGAATCATCAGAAGAAAAAAAAAACTATGCTGGTACCAGGAGCCATTGGCAGTCACAATGCTAGAAGGGGAGATACTGTATTTCAATAAACTGCGTAGCCTACAAATGCTCATATTTATAATGGACCACAACAAGTTAGGGGGTGTATTCAAATTACAAACATGTCTCTTTTCAGTTTCAAAATGTGGAAAAAAATAAATCTAAAACTTAGAGATTGAGATATAAGGTGTTTCCAGTACACTGATAAGATGTAAACTTGACAGGCAATACATTTGATCCATGGTGGAATTAATTTTCATTAATCTTGTTTGCAGATCGTGAAATAAAACTTTGTGTGGTAAAATGCATATTTAAATTACTGCATTTATTTATTCACATTATGCCATACCAATCAGAAATACATCACAGATTCCTTTTATTCTGGCACAACAGAATTCACTACAGAGAATCTCTGACATAAGATTAGCAAAACAATATTCTTTAAAAACATCATACTACATTGATAGAGTTGCAAGTGAGAAAAAGATCAAAGATATTTAAGAAACCATTTTGGGTGACAATAAGAGTCTCAAAATAAATTTTCGGATTTCTGGTAGATTTAGGCCATAAACAAGAGGATTCAAAATTGGTGGAAGAACTAAGAACTCAACTGATAAAATCACAACTACCAATGGATTTAGTTCATTAGCGTCATAACGACTGAGAGAAAGTTCACAAAACGCGGTTATTGAATAGTTAACAAATGTAATAATGTGAGGTAAACATGTTTGTAATGCTTTGCCTCTGAACTCTGAAGAACTTTTCTTACAAACAAGTAGAATTCTTAAGTAAGTATATAATACAAAACCCAAGGGTAGAAAGACGGTAGTTGCAGCAACAAACATTCCTGCAATATTATTTAATTGAGTGTCGACACATGACAGCTTCACCACAGACCAGTTGGTGCAAAATACTCTTTGTATTTGATTATTACACAATGGCAGCATAATGGCCAAGTATACACAAAATCCAACAGAAAAAATGGGATATATCCAGGCAAAGGCTATTAAGAGACAAACTGCCTTTAAATTCATTATGCTGTGGTAATGTAATGGCTTACATATTGCAACATATCTGTCATAAGCCATAATGCTTAAAATGGTGAGTTCATATGATGAGTAGGTATGTATGATATATATTTGGGTGAAACAACCAGGACGGGATATCAAGTGAGAGTCAGAGAGGAGATCCATCATGACTCTCAGAAAGAAACCAGCAGAGCCATAGAGGGAATTGATTGACAGACATGAAATGAGAAAATACATAGGCTCATGCAGTGACCTCTCTTGAAATACGACAAGTAATATGACAACATTGGAAGCTATAATGGCAACATACAGAACCAGTGACAAGATGAATAAAATGTATCTGGAAAATCCCTGGTCCTCAAACATGGTGAAGTAGAAATAGAATGGAAAAGTTCCATTTTCCATGTGAGCCAGAAGTGGTGCTGAGCTGGGAAATTAGAGAGAAAACACTGGTGAATAGTGGCGTCTCTACTGTGTGAAGGAGAGGCATGCAGGGCTGCAACATCGGCCTGCTCCTGTAGCAGCTGATTGATCAGTTCATCTAGGTGTGCCCTTAAAGAGACATTAAACTTACAAGTTTGTCAGATAATGTCAAGAAGGGTCATAATCCCACATCATTGGTTATTGAACCCAAAGTGAATTGAAAGCATGTGCAGCAGTTAAAGCATGTGCAGCAGTTAAAATCATATCTGTCCAAGTCCTGTGGACTTGCATTAACATTAGACTACCTCTGAGGTCTGAAAGCATCTGACAAAATTGGATTTTTATCCCTTTAATGTCACTTCAGATTCCACAAATTTCCCTTTAACTATAACTGACACTTAGGTAGGTCTTGTGAATTGAGATCTGTTTTCTATTGCTAAATCAATCAAACTAAATTACAAAGTAACAAAAATAATCCATTTAGTTTTCCCTTTTTTTTACATGCCTTGTATTACAAACCCCATAATTGGGTAATATTGCAAAAATATCATAATCTAAAGCTTACACAAATACTGAAAATGCACTCAACACAACACATTATTTCAAACCTATTATGTAAATGCTGTACTCTGTATTACTAATATATTAGCACCAGACATACATCACCATGTAGCCTTCTGACCATTGAGGGCATGTTCAGATTACCTGCTTGTGTTGTTGTCACATCTGCAGCCACACTGCTGTGTAATGAAGTACATTTATTTTATACTGCTCATCCTCTCCTCTGTGACTTCAGTGACGAGGACTCATAGGAGAATTGAAGCAATGACATTTTACTGTTTTTCAATTGTTGAAGATAGCAGATCTTCCATTATGTGCTTTTTGATGCTTTATCTTAAAACCTGCCTTATTTGTGCGGAACTTTTGTTTGACATACGTTTTAAAGGAAAACAACTTAACCATCTTAAGTAAAACAGCGTAATTCTGTTACCATGGAATTGTACTCATGTAACGAAGACATTCACTGGATAAAAAAATGAAAATGATTGACAGATTCATTGTTTCAGTTAGAAGCAGTGTGCATCGAGCAAGGGGAGGGAGAGAAGGAGACACTATTCTGAAATGTAATTGCAATTCCCTTTGCAGTCAAAAGAGGACTCCTGCATACGGTACCTTTAAACTGAGGAAAATTAGCTCCAAAAATGATGGTATTCATCATGTATTTGTTTAATAAACCATGATATTCCATATCAAGATGGACCCAGTGCATGCTTGTACCACAGTTATACTTCAAATCAGGTAATAGAGAGCATAAGGCCTGAGGCCAGAGGGTGTCATAAAACATGACTGTCTACTGTATGAAGACAAGCGTGTTGAGACTTAAATATAGTCAGACTACATAAAACATTTACAATGTTAACATTAACATGTCAACAATCTCAGAATTAGTCTGCGGATGAATGGCAGGTTTAGGCCATAAACAAGAGGGTTCAAAATTGGTGGAATAACTATAAACTCTAAAGATAAAATCACAACTACCAATGGATTTAGTTCATTAGCGTCATAACGACTTAGAGTAAGTTCACAAAACCCGGTTATTGAATAGTTAACAAATGTAATAATGTGAGGTAAACATGTTTGTAATGCTTTGCCTCTGAACTCTGAAGAGCTTTTCTTACAAACAAGTAGAATTCTTAAGTAAGTATATAATACAAAACCCAAGGGTAAAAAGATTGTAGTTACAGCAACAAACATTCCTGCAATATTATTTAATTGAGTGTCGACACATGACAGCTTCACCACAGACCAGTTGGTGCAAGATACTCTTTCTATTTGATTATCACACAACGGCAGCATAACAGACAAGTATAGACAAAATCCAACAGCAAAAATGGGATATATCCAGGCAAAGAATATTAAGAGACAAACTGCCTTTAAATTCATTATGCTGTGGTAATGTAATGGCTTACATATTGCAACATATCTGTCATAAGCCATAATGCTTAAAATGGTGAGTTCATATGATGCGTAGGTATATATGATATATATTTGGGTGAAACAACCAGGACGGGATATCAAGTGAGAGTCAGAGAGGAGATCCATCATGAATCTCGGGAAGAAACCAGCAGAACCATAGAGAGAATTGATTGACAGACATGAAATGAAAAAATACATAGGCTCATGCAGTGATCTCTCTCGAAATACAACAAGTAATATGACAACATTAGAAGCGATAATGGCAACATACAGAACCAGTAACAAGATAAAGAAAATGTATCTGGAGAATCCCTGGTCCTCAAACATGGTGAAGTAGAAATAGAATGGAGAAGTTCCATTTTCCATGTGAGCCAGAAACGGTGCTGAGCTGGGAAATTAGAGAGAAAACACTGGTGAATAGTGGCGTCTCTACTGTGTGAAGGAGAGGCATGCAGGGCTGCAACATCGGCCTGCTCCTGTAGCAGCTGATTGATCAGTTCATCTAGGTGTGCCCTTAAAGGGACATTAAACGTACAAGTTTGTCAGATAATGTCAAGAAGCATCGTAATCCCACATCATTGGTTATTGAACCCCAAGTGAATTGAAAGCATGTTCAGCAGTTAAAATCATATCTGTCCAAGTCCTGTGGACTTGCATTGACATTAGACTACCTCTGAGGTCTGAAAGCATCTGACAAATTTGGATTTTTGTCCCTTTAATGTCACTTCAGATTCCACTAACTTCCACTTTACTATAACTGACACTTAGGTAGGTCTTGTGAATTGAGATCTGTTTTCTATTGCTAAATCAATCAAACTAAATTACAAAGTAACAAAAACAATCCATTAAGTTTTCCCTTTTACTTTGCATGCCTTATATTACAAACCCCATAATTGGGTAATATTGCAAAAATATCATAATCTCAAGCTGACACAAATACTGAAAATGCACTCTTTATCAACATGGCACATAATTTCAAACCTATTATGTAAATGCTGTACTCTGTATTACTAATATACTAGCACCAGACATACATCACCAAGTAGCCTTCAGACCATTGAGGGCATGTTCAGATTACCTGCTTGTGTTGTTGTCACATCTGCAGCCACACTGCTGTGTAATGAAGTACATGTATTTTATACTGCTCATCTTCTCCTCTGTGACTTCAGTGACGAGGACTCATAGGAGAATTAAAACAATGACATTTTACTGTTTTTCAATTGTTGAAGATAGCAGATCTTCCATTATGTGCTTTTTGATGCTTTATCTTAAAACCTGCCTTATATGGAGAATGTTATGTCATAAAATATTATGTTTAATATTCTTATGATCATGATAATAATGATAAAAATGATGATAATAATAATAATAATAATAATAATAATAATTAAGGACATGGATGGTTAGGAATGGGATGTAGTAGTCTTTGAGGGCATGACCGTGGGTTCTTGTTTTGGACGCAGACGGGGCAGGCAGCAACGAAGGACCACTCATCTCTCTCCATGGAGGGCCACCAAAAGCACCTACGGATGAATTCCAAGGTCCTTGTGGTTCCTGGACGTCCAGTCAAACGAGATGAATGCCCCCACAGCAAGACTTGGGAGCTTCCGAGATCGGTCGAGGGGTGATTTGTGCAGGGGTGATTTGTGCCCCACGTAGTGAGACATAGTGAGATATGTACGTGTCTACCCCCTGGAGAGTGTTCCTGATCGGCAGGACAATTGTTTTGCCGGTTTTCTTAATTATGGTGATCATTTTTCAGTCATCCACTGTGTAAGTCTTCCTTGGCCTACCGGCCTGCTGAGCTGAGCTCACCAGTGCTTTTTTTTCCGATGTTCCAAATTGTTGATTTTGGCAAAGCCTAAAGTTTTGACTATGTTTCAGATTTTTTTATTCATATTTTTCATATATTCATTATTATATAAATTTGATTGACTTTGGTCCTCATGTTGACAGACACAAATTGCAAACTCCAAAGGCAAATGCAAAGCCTAGAAACAATACTAGAAATTGACTAGCTCTCTTATGCCTGAACAAATTATATGACAGAACACACCTGACTTACCAGAAACACCTGTCAAGCCAAACGGTTGAAGTGTGGAGCCAAAAGAAGAGAAAAAGGCATTACTGTCCCATTACTTATGCAGGGCACTGTAAATAAAGTTTGATTTGAACTTGTCCTGCTCCATGAAGGATGATTGTGCTCCCGCATTGGACAGTGACAATGTGGTTCCCTTCCATAAAAAACATTATTTAGGTTGACTGACTGAACTCTATAATTAACGATATAAAGTGTTTATTAAACAAAATGGTGTTTTTTCTGAGGCGTGATTTGCACCAATTAAATATTTCAATAAGCTGCGTAGCCAACAAATGCTCATATTTCTGATGGACAACAACAAGGTAGGGGGTGTATTCAAATTACAAACATGTCTCTTATAAGTCTCAAAATGTGAAAAAAAACTAAATCTAAAACTTAGAGATTGAGATGCAAGGTGTTTCCAGAACACTGATAATATGTAAACTTGACAGGCAATACATTTGATCCATGGTGTATTAAAATGTAATTTGAATGATGTGACATATGTTTTTGGAATATTAATCCTGAATTAATTTTCATTAATCTTGTTTGCAGATCGTGAAATAGAACTTTGTGTGGTAAAATGCATATTTAAATTACTGCATTTATTAATTCACATTATGCCATTCCAATCAGAAATACATCACAGATTCCTTTTGCACTGGCCCAACAGAATTTAATACCGATAATCTCTGACATAAGATTAGCAAAACAATATTCTTTAAAAACATCATACGACGTTGATTAAGAGTTGCAAGTGAGAAAAAGATCAAAGATATTTAAGAAACCATTCTGGGTGACAATAAGAGTCTCAAAATTAATCTTCGGATTTCTGGTAGATTTAGGCCATAAACAAGAGGATTCAAAATTGGTGGAAGAACAAAGAACTCAACTGATAAAATCACAACTACCAATGGATTTAGTTCATTAGCGTCATAACGACTTAGAGTAAGTTCACAAAACCCGGTTATTGAATAGTTAACAAATGTAATAATGTGAGGTAAACATGTTTGTAATGCTTTGCCTCTGAACTCTGAAGAGCTTTTCTTACAAACAAGTAGAATTCTTAAGTAAGTATATAATACAAAACCCAAGGGTAGAAAGACGGTAGTTGCAGCAACAAACATTCCTGCAATATTATTTAATTGAGTGTCGACACATGACAGCTTCACCACAGACCAGTTGGTGCAAAATACTCTTTGTATTTGATTATTACACAATGGCAGCATAATGGCCAAGTATACACACAATCCAACAGAAAAAATGGGATATATCCAGGCAAAGGCTATTAAGAGACAAACTGCCTTTAAATTCATTATGCTGTGGTAATGTAATGGCTTACATATTGCAACATATCTGTCATAAGCCATAATGCTTAAAATGGTGAGTTCATATGATGAGTAGGTATGTATGATATATATTTGGGTGAAACAACCAGGACGGGATATCAAGTGAGAGTCAGAGAGGAGATCCATCATGAATCTTGGGAAGAAACCAGCAGAGCCATAGAGAGAATTGATTGACAGACATGAAATGAAAAAGTACATAGGCTCATGCAGTGATCTCTCTAGAAATACGACAAGTAATATGACAACATTGGAAGCTATAATGGCAACATACAGAACCAGTAACAAGATGAAGAAAATGTATCTGGAGAATCCCTGGTCCTCAAACATGGTGAAGTAGAAATAGAATGGAGAAGTTCCATTTTCCATGTGAGCCAGAAGTGGTGCTGAGCTGGGAAATTAGAGAGAAAACACTGGTGAATAGTGGCGTCTCTACTATGTGAAGGAGAGGCATGCAGGGCTGCAACATCGGCCTGCTCCTGTAGCAGCCGATTGATCAATTCATCTAGGTGTGCCCTTAAAGGGACATTAAACTTACAAGTTTGTCAGATAATGTCAAGAAGCGTCATAATCCCACATCATTGGTTATTGAACCCCAAGCGAATTGAAAGCATGTGCATCAGTTAAAATCATATCTGTCCAAGTCCTGTGGACTTGCATTAACATTAGACTACCTCTGAGGTCTGAAAGCATCTGATAAATTTGGATTTTTTAGTGTAATGTCCCTTTAATGTCACTTCAGATTCCACTCATTTCCCTTTAACTATAACTGACACTTAGGTAGGTCTTGTGAATTGAGATCTGTTTTCTATTGCTGAATCAATCAAACTAAATTACAAAGTAACAAAAACAATCCATTTAGTTTTCCCTTTTTTTTGCATGCCTTGTATTACAAACCCCATAATTGGGTAATATTGTAAAAATATCATAATCTAAAGCTTACACAAATACTGAAAATGCACTCTTTATCAACACAACACATTAATTCAAACCTATTATGTAAATGCTGTATTCTGTATTACTAATATATGAGCACCAGACATACATCACCATGTAGCCTTCCGACCATTGAGGGCATGTTCAGATTACCTGCTTGTGTTGTTGTCACATCTGCAGCCACACTGCTGTGTAATGAAGTACATGTATTTTATCCTGCTCATCCTCTCCTCTGTGACTTCAGTGACGAGGACTCATAGGAGAATTGAAGCAATGACATTTTACTGTTTTTCAATTGTTGAAGATAGCAGATCTTCCATTATGTGCTTTTTGATGCTTTATCTTTAAACCTGCCTTATTTGTGCGGAACTTTTGTTTGACATACGTTTTAAAGTAAAACAACTTAAACATCTTAAGTAAAACAGCGTAATTTTGTTACCATGGAATTGTCCTCATGTAACGAAGACATTCACTGGATAAAAACATGAAAATGATTGACAGATTCATTGTTTCAGTTAGAAGCAGTGTGCATCGAGCAAGGGGAGGGAGAGAAGGAGACATTATTATGAAATGTAATTGCAATTCCCTTTGCAGTCAAAAGAGGACTCCTTCATACGGTACCTTTAAACTGAGGAAAATTAGCTCCAAAAATGGTGTTCATCACGTGTTTGTTTAATAAACCATTATATTCCATATCAAGATGGACCCAGTGCATGCTTGTACCACAGTTATACTTCAAATCAGGTAATAGAGAGCATAAGCCCTGAGGCCAGAGGGTGTCATAAAACATGATTGTCTACGGTATGAAGATAATCGTGTTGAGACTTAAATATAGTCAGACTACATCAAACATTTACAATGTTAACATTAACATGTCAACAATCTCAGAATTAGTCTGCGGATGAATGGCAGGTTTAGGCCATAAACAAGAGGGTTCAAAATTGGTGGAATAACTATAAACTCTAAAGATAAAATCACAGCTATAAATGGATTCAGTTCATTAGCTTCATAACGATTTAAAGAAATTTCACAAAACAAAGCTATTGAATAATTAGCAAATGTAACAATATGAGGTAAACATGTTTGTAATGCTTTGCCTCTGAACTCTGAAGAGCTTTTCTTACAAACAAGTAGAATTCTTAAGTAAGTATATAATACAAAACCCAAGGGTAAAAAGATTGTAGTTACAGCAACAAACATTCCTGCAATATTATTTAATTCAGTGTTGACACATGACAGCTTCACCACAGACCAGTTGGTGCAAAATACTCTTTCTATTTGATTATCACACAACGGCAGCATGACGGACAAGTATAGACAAAATCCAATAGAGAAAATGGGATAGATCCAGGCAAAGGCTATGAAGAAACAAACTGCCTTTAAATTCATTATGCTGTGGTAATGTAATGGCTTACATATTGCAACATATCTGTCATAAGCCATAATGCTTAAAATGGTGAGTTCATATGATGCGTAGGTATATATAATATATATTTGGGTGAAACAACCAGGACGGGATATCAAGTGAGAGTCAGAGAGGAGATCCATCATGAATCTCGGGAAGAAACCAGCAGAGCCATAGAGAGAATTGATTGACAGACATGAAATAAAAAAATACATAGGCTCATGCAGTGATCTCTCTAGAAATACGACAAGTAATATGACAACATTGGAAGCTATAATGGCAACATACAGAACCAGTGACAAGATAAAGAAAATGTATCTGGAGAATCCCTGGTCCTCAAACATGGTGAAGTAGAAATAGAATGGAGAAGTTCCATTTTCCATGTGAGCCAGAAGTGGTGCTGAGCTGGGAAATGTTTGGAGAGAAAACACTGGTGAATAGTGGCGTCTCTACTGTGTGAAGGAGAGGCATGCAGGGCTGCAACATCGGCCTGCTCCTGTAGCAGCTGATTGATCAGTTCATCTAGGTGTGCCCTTAAAGGGACATTAAACTTACAAGTTTGTCAGATAATGTCAAGAAGGGTCATAATCCCACATCATTGGTTATTGAAACCAAAGTTAATTGAAAGCATGTGCAGCAGTTAAAACATGTGCAGCATTGACATTAGACTTCCTCTGAGGTCTGAAAGCATCTGAGAAATTTGGATTTTTGAGTGTAATGTCCCTTTAATGTCACTTCAGATTCCACTAATTTCCCTTTAACTATAACTGACACTTAGGTAGGTCTTGTGAATTGAGATCTGTTTTCTATTGCTGAATCAATCAAACTAAATTACAAAGTAACAAAAACAATCCATTTAGTTTTCCCTTTTTCTTTGCATGCCTTATATTACAAACCCCATAATTGGGTAATATTGCAAACATATCATTATCTAAAGCTGACACAAATACTGAAAATGCACTCTTTATCAACACAACACATTAATTCAAACCTATTATGTAAATGCTGTACTCTGTATTACTAATATATTAGCACCAGACATACATCACCAAGTAGCCTTCAGACCATTGAGGGCATGTTCAGATTACCTGCTTGTGTTGTTGTCACATCTGCAGCCACACTGCTGTGTAATGAAGTACATGTATTTTATACTGCTCATCCTCTCCTCTGTGACTTCAGTGACGAGGACTCATAGGAGAATTGAAGCAATGACAATTTACTGTTTTTCAATTGTTGAAGATCGCAGATCTTGCTAAAAACTTGCCTTATATGGAGAATGTTTAAAGCACAAATTCATACAGTGTTTGGACTTTCCTATCAGATCAAAAATGTATCAGATAATATTAAATTACTTCAACAATTAAACAGTTGACAGTTAAAAACACATTATTTGAACTTTCTAAAGTGATTGGGTATTTCTCGATATCTGATATATTTTTATTATTTTGTTGATGATGACGGCTCTTGATGTTTGTCCTTACTAAATATTGCAGGAGCATGAATGCTGTCATGGCTATCTCTGTTGAAAAGTTATTGTCATGAAAAGTTGTTATTTTCCCCAGGAAAATAACAATTTTATTAACAACCCTTTTGTAACAATGTCCGATATACACAGAAGCAGACGCAGTATTTCGTTAAGGGATTGGTAGTCCCGTTTATTATTGCAATGTCTCTGGCTTTTCAGCCGTCTTGTCTCCTTCTTTGCCGTTCCCAGCCGACCTACTGAAAAAGCAGAGGCACACACATGTTAAGCACTAGTCAACGAGGCTTTATTTGCAACAGGTGTGCAATGAAGCCTCGCCGACACAACTCTGGCCACGGTCCTGTAGCTCCCTCTACAGGCCGAACGCTGCATGTCCCCCCACATACCCCCACCGCCCGACACAGGCCGGGGACACGACGGCCGACAACCTACTTCCCCCCCCTGCACGGGAGAGGAAGTCTGCCACGACCATCTGCGCCCCCGGTCTGTGCACGACCGAAAAGTTGAAGGGCTGCAACGCGAGATACCACCGGGTGATCCTCGCGTTCACATACTTCATGCGGTGGAGCCACTGGAGGGGATGCTGCGCCCAGGTGTCACTGTGAATGACAATGTCATCCAGGTAGGCCGCATAGGCAGAGTGCGACCGCAGAATGCGGTCCATGAGGCGCTGAAAAGTGGCTGGGGCTCCGAAAGGGAGCACCGTGAACTGGAATAGCCCGAGAGGAGTGGAGAATGCAGTTTTCTCCCGGGATACCAGCGAGAGTGGAATCTGCCAGTATCCCTTCGTGCAATCCAATGTCGTGAAATACTTGGCCGTACCAAGCCGGTCCAAGAGCTCGTCAACCCGGGGCATTGGATAAGCATCGAACTTGGAGACCGCATTAACCCGTCTATAATCCACACAGAACCGTATAGCTCCATCCGGCTTGTTGACAAGCACGATGGGGCTACACCAGTCACTGCGGGACTCCTCGATCACACCCAGCTCCAGCATGGCTTCCAACTCCCTGCACACAATGTCTCGTTTGTGCACCGGCAACCTATAGGGACGCGTGCGCACCGTTAAACCCGGCTGCGTTTCTATATGGTGGTCGATAAACGTAGTCCGACCGGGCAGGGGAGAGAACAAATCGGCGAATTTAGTTTGCAAATCTGCAACGTCCGTGGCCCGGCTAGCTCAGTTGGTAGAGCATGAGACTCTTAATCTTAGGGTCGTGGGTTCGAGCCCCACGTTGGGCGCCAATGTAACAATGTCCAATATACACAGAAGCAGACGCAGTATTTTGTTAAGGGATTGGTAGTCCCGTTTATTATTGCAATGTCTCTGGCTTTTCAGCCGTCTTGTCTCCTTTCACTCCTTCTTTGCCGTTCCCAGCCGACCTACTGAAAAAGCAGAGGTACACACATCTTAAACACTTGTCAACGAGGCTTTATTTGCAACAGGTGTGCAACGAAGCCTCGCCGACACAACCCTGGCCACGGTCCTGTAGCTCCCTCTACAGGCCTAACGCTGCATGTCCCCCCACACCTTTATTTATGTGGAATAGAAGCATAATAAAACATTTATTTATCACGTCCATCGCATACAGCTGTAATTGATATAGTGAAATGCAGTCAACAACAATCAACAAATCAACAATAAAACAGTGACAATAGTAGTGCATAAGGGTGTAGTATAAGTGGCAGCAGTAATGACTGGAATAATAACAGTATTAATATTGTAACCTGACATGCTGTACATTTTTGACCCAGGTTCAAGATGTCCACCAGGCTCATTCAACTGTAAATAGGTATACACATTTAAATCAAGGCTGGCGCCACCAAAATCCATCTGCACATGCAGGTAGGAAGGGGAGGACTGCCACACCCCCGCCAATGTATTTTTTTTAATAAAATAAATAATTGATTCTTAACTTTGACCTGAACCCAAACAGACCCATTAACAAAAGGTGGGGCGAGAACCAGGTCAGGTTCTAGCCCCACCTGATTAAACTGGAGTGATTAAAACATTGGTAGTGAACTATAGGACATACAGACTGAATGTAGCCTACATTTTGAGGAACAGACTTTCTCATAATATCATGAACTCGGTCCACAGTTTGCCAGAGGGCACGTTCTTATAAAAGACAATTTATGCACTCATCCATCAAGTTGGAGTGAGTGATTGAATGTGGCATGATGAACATGATAAGAAAGCAACATATTATGACGGGATAGTTTAGAAATGTATGACCTTCATGCCTGATGTACAGTTGATTCACTTACTTAAGTGACAAATGTACTTATGAGAAGTCACTTTGGATAAAAGGCGCCTTCTAGATTGTAGCGCAGGTTTGGATGAGTTGGGATTGATATATCGGCCTACTGACAAAAATATGCAACGCTCTCATGACCAGAGCTGTTTATCGGGTCCGGACGGGTCCGCTAGGGTAAATCAGCTGTAGTGTAATTTACCTGAAAACCAAACATTTCATGCTTTTCACTTGCACTAACCACAACGTTATTCTCCCATCAAAAGTCACCAGAATTGCGTGTTTAAAAGAGGATATGCCAAAGTTTCTTTGTCTAGAAATGGGGGTGGGGGCATAGCCCTTCATCAGCCTTCTTATTTCCTGCCGTACCCCCACACAAATATACTCCCTATATCACTGGATAGCATCAAATTATGTAAATAATATGACCTCAATTATAATATCTACTACAGATAGATCCTAGACATTAGGAAATATTTGATGTAGACATTTTGCAGATGCACAATAATGTGTAATGTTTAATATGAAACAGTCCTCATTACAAAAACAATGTATTGTAACGACCCTGTGTAAGGCCCGTTAGCAGCTCCGCCAAGTGAGTTAACTCTCTTGGTGTTGTGGCTAGCGCGGCCGGTTTGTAAGCGGAAGGTTGCGAGTTCGATACCCGCTTAAGGCAAGCTGCTCTGCCCCGCCGTTCGCTACAGTATATTACTAGATATAACGTTTGATGAAATTTGACTTGTATTAAAGCTGACACAGTTAACATTCATCCAGGTTAGTCTCCCATAGTCTCTAGCGCGATTTTTGGTTTAATCTTCCTTAACACAATGAACCACATTTCCTTATTTTTCATACCTTTTATCTTTTCATCTTTTTATCTTTAACTTTTATCATGCATTGAATTTGATTGTTCAAGACAAATATATGGGCCAATTGAAAAGTCAATGTCTCGACAGCTCTTCAGACAAAACAAAACCATCATCAATCACTTGACCTTTTATCTCCAAATGGAAACTTGTGTTCTATTTCATATGCTTAAAAAATTTAGCAGCAGTACAGTTCGGTCGTGTCGTATCCTTTCAAATCTTGATTATATTTAATTTGATTTGATTTTAATATTGTAGAGCAACTTTATGGGATTTAAGCTATCCATGCATCTAGTTGCTCTCATTTAGGTTTTGGAGTAAGAATGTGCCACGGTGTACGGTTGCTCATAATCCCCAGGTCAAGTCCCACATCTCTCTCTGTCCTTCATATAAAAACCCAGTATTCTGTTTCTAACTTAAGTCAGTTTAAGCCCATAAATGAGGGGGTTGAGAATTGGAGGAACAATTAGAAATTCTATTGCCAGGAAGTTCTGAAGGCTTTGTGGTAAATCTCTGGAACCGTATCGAGCATACATTACATCAAAAAGCAAGGCAACTGTGACATTGAGTAATGACAGTAAATGTGGCACGCATGTCTGCATGAACTTTCCCCTGTCCTTAATGGACCGTAAACATGTTCTAATCAGATACATATAAGAATACACAATGAAAACGACATGCCCAAAAAAGAATAATATTGTACAGTATCCAACAATATTGTTTGTTGTGTTCGCAGAGCAAGAAAGCTTAACTATAGACCAATTATCACAGTAAAGTTTCTCTATATGTGAGCCGCATAACCTTAGTCTAGAAGTTAGTAATGAAGTCACAGTCACAAAGAAAAGTGGACTGATCCAGGAGAATGAGACTAACTGAGCAACCCTCTGTTTAGTCATAACAGCCTGATATTCCAGTGGTTTACATATTGCCACATACCTGTCATATGCCATCACTGCTAAATTAGAGAAGTCACCGGTAGCAGAGGTGTATATTACAAATACCTGAAACAGACATCCTGCATAAGAGATCACATGAGTATGAGACAGCAGATCCAGCAGGAATTTGGGGTAGAAGCCTGCTGTCCCATAAAGTGCATTGATGCACAAATTGCACAGGAGGATGTACATGGGCTCATGGAGATTTCTATCCAAGATGATGGTCACAATGAGAGCAACATTAACTAGAACAATCACACAGTAACACAGTAATGACAGAGAGAAGAGTGTGACTCTGTGGTCCATTGTCTCATTTAACCCAGAGAGTGTAAACACTGTAATGATGGATACATTGTCCATTATGTGTGTATATCTTCAAATAACAACAATTCATCAGAACAAAATATGTTTCTCATTCTAACAACTGAACTTTAACCCTTACCAATACATATTTCCATCTTGTATAAGGTAGGAGTTGTTGCCAGTGGTAAGTAATTACCCGATATGCTCGTTATACCAGCTGGTAGTAAGAAAATGTCACGTAGTACAATGGTAAGGTAAAGAGTAATGACCCGGTGCAGTGTGTTTCCATCCAGGTGAGTCTAGAGAACATTCTCTGTGCACACGGCTGTTTTATTGGCTCTCTAGCTGTAGAAACACATGGGCTGGTTGAGCTGGGAATTCAGGAGGTCCAATCAGTGATCTGAATTTAGTACATCTCAAATGTTCTCCAATAAACTGGTCCCTTGATAAAGAACATGCTGCTTGATTGGCACATGGTGTCCCTGCAGTACAGAGTTCTGACCAGCAGGCCTGTGAGACTGGTCACTCTGTCGGCAGTGAGTGGAGGCTAGGTTGTTGTGGTTGTGGTTAGGGTTCGTATTTGGTTAGGCTAGGTTGCTGTCGTTGGGGGTGTTGAGGGTCTAACATTGCAGCTGTTGGGCCAAAGAATATGGACATTTTTAATAAATGTCAGCGTTTTTATAACTTCCTATTTATAACTTCCCTAAAAATAAGTAAATAAAACCAATTCAGAAATGCCAATTTAAAAAAATCTCAAAGCAACATGGAAAACTCTAAATCAGCACTACAAAGGAAGAAGGCTTCTGTGGAATTTCTGTCAAACTTCTCTGATGGTGAAAGGTCCTTTACTGATCCTTTTGATATTACTTGTGTTTTTCATAGATTCTTTGTAAATGTGAGTGTTTCTCTTGGGGAAAAGTGGCAAGTGGAAGTCCACTAGATTATATACATGGTTGTTATCCTCTTTTATGTTCCTTGACCGTCTTGATACCAAAGAGGTAAATTATGTTGTAGACAATCTTAAAATATCAGCAGCAGGATAAAATGAAGTTAGTGCTGCTCTTATTTTACATTTACATTTTAGACATTCAGCAGACACTTTTATCCAAAGCGACTTACAATAAGTATATTTGTCTAAAGTAAGTGAATCATCTGTACATCATCAGAAAAAAAAATGCTAGAAGGGGAGATTTTTTTTAATTTTAATTTTAATTTTGAATTATTAACAGTAGAGATTGTCTGTACAGAGGGGTACTGGGGGGTGAAGATGTCTTTAGGTGGGACAGTCAAGATGTAGCCTGAAGTGATGGGTATTCAGTGTACGGCGGAAGATAGGCAGTGACTCTGCAGTCCTAACAACAGTGGGAAGCTCGTTCCACCACCGGGGCGCCAACACAGTGAAAAGCCACGATTGAACAGATCAACTGCTGCATCCTCGTAGAGGCGGTGGTGCCAGGCGGCCAGCCGTGGTGGAAGATCGGAATGATCGGGCAGGTGTTTGGGGGCTGACCATTGCTTGCGAGTAAGGAGTGGCTGTTACCTTTACCGCCCGGTAGGCGAGCGCCAGGGTCTTGAATCTGATGCGAGGTGCTACCGGGAGCAAATGAAGGGTGCGGAGGAAGGGGGTGACATGGGAGAATTTGGGGGTATTGAACACCAGACGGGCAGCAGCATTCTGGATGAGCTGCAGTGATCTGAAGGTGGAGGCGGGGAGCCAGGCCAAGAGTGCATTGCAATAGTCAAGGCGGGAGATTTATATACCACTTTTCTTTAAATATAACCATACCACATATCTTTATACTCTAGACCAAAAAAACCAAAAACACACATACTGTATTTCAATAAACTGCGTAGCCTACAAATGCTCATATTTATAATGGACCACAACAAGTTAGGGGGTGTATTCAAATTACAAACATATCTCTTTTCAGTCTCAAAATGTGGAAAAAACTAAATCTAAAACTTAGAGATTGAGATATAAGGTGTTTCCAGTGCCCTGATAATATGTAAACTTGACAGGCAATACATTTGATCCACGGTGTATTAGAATGTAATTTGAATGATGTGATATATGTTTTTTTAATTTAAATCCTGAATTAATTTTCGTTAATCATGTTTGCAGATCATGAAATAGAACTTTGTGTGGTAAAATGCATATTTAAATTACTGCATTTATTAATTCACATTATGCCATACCAATCACAAATACATCACAGATTCCTTTTATTCTGGCACAACAGAATTTAATACAGAGAATCTCTGACGTAAGATTAGCAAAACAATATTCTTTAAAAACATCATACTACATTGATAGAGTTGCAAATGAGAAAAAGTTCAAAGATATTTAAGAAACCATTTTGGGTGACTATAAGAGACTCAAAATTAATTTTCGGATTTCTGGTAGATTTAGGCCATAAACAATAGGATTCAAAATTGGTGGAAGAACTAAGAACTCAATTGATAAAATCACAACTACCAATGGATTTAGTTCATTAGCGTCATAACGACTTAGAGTAAGTTCACAAAACGCGGTTATTGAATAGTTAACAAATGTAATAATGTGAGGTAAACATGTTTGTAATGCTTTGCCTCTGAACTCTGAAGAGCTTTTCTTACAAACAAGTAGAATTCTTAAGTAAGTATATAATACAAAACCCAAGGGTAAAAAGACGGTAGTTGCAGCAACAAACAGTCCTGCAATATTATTTAATTGAGTGTCGACACATGACAGCTTCACCACAGACCAGTTGGTGCAAAATACTCTTTGTATTTGATTATTACACAATGGCAGCATAATGGCCAAGTATAGACAAAAACCAAATGCAAAAATGGGATATATCCAGGCAAAGGATATTAAGAGACAAACTGCCTTTGAATTCATTATGCTGTGGTAATGTAATGGCTTACATATTGCAACATATCTGTCATAAGCCATAATGGTTAAAATGGTGAGTTCATATGATGCGTAGGTATATATGATATATATTTGGGTGAAACAACCAGGACGGGATATCAAGTGAGAGTCAGAGAGGAGATCCATCATGAATCTTGGGAAGAAACCAGCAGAACCATAGAGAGAATTGATTGACAGACATGAAATGAAAAAGTACATAGGCTCATGCAGTGATCTCTCTAGAAATACAACAAGTAATATGACAACATTGGAAGCTATAATGGCAACATACAGAACCAGTAACAAGATGAAGAAAATGTATCTGGAGAATCCCTGGTCCTCAAACATGGTGAAATAGAAATAGAATGGAGAAGTTCCATTTTCCATGTGAGCCAGAAGTGGTGCTGAGCTGGGAAATTAGAGAGAAAACACTGGTGAATAGTGGCTTCTCTACTGTGTGAAGGAGAGGCATGCAGGGCTGCAACATCGGCCTGCTCCTGTAGCAGCCGATTGATCAGTTCATCTAGGTGTGCCCTTAAAGGGACATTAAACTTACAAGTTTGTCAGATAATGTCAAGAAGCATCGTAATCCCACATCATTGGTTATTGAACCCCAAGTGAATTGAAAGTATGTGCAGCAGTTAAAATCATATCTGTCCAAGTCCTGTGGACTTGCATTGACATTAGACTACCTCTGAGGTCTGACACCATCTGACAAATGTTTGAGTGTAATGTCCCTTTAATGTCACTTCAGATTCCACTAATTTCCACTTTACTGTAACTGACACTTAGGTAGGTCTTGTGAATTGAGATCTGTTTTCTATTGCTAAATCAATCAAACTAAATTACAAAGTAACAAAAACAATCCATTTAGTTTTCCCTTTTACTTTGCATGCTTTATATTACAAACCCCATAATTGGGTAATATTGCAAAAATATCATAATCTCAAGCTGACACAAATACTGAAAATGCATTCTTTATCAACACAACACATTATTTCAAACCTATTATGTAAATGCTGTATTCTGTATTACTAATATATTAGCACCAGACATACATCACCAAGTAGCCTTCAGACCATTGAGGGCATGTTCAGATTACCTGCTTGTGTTGTTGTCACATCTGCAGCCACACTGCTGTGTAATGAAGTACATGTATTTTATACTGCTCATCCTCTCCTCTGTGACTTCAGTGACGAGGACTCATAGGAGAATTAAAGCAATGACATATTACTATTTTTCAATTGTTGTAGATAGCAGATCTTCCATTATGTGCTTTTTGATGCTTTATCTTAAAACCTGCCTTATTTGGAGAATGTTTTGAGCATAAAATCTTATTTTGAATATGATTATTATGATTATTATGATTATTATTGAACCCTTCTTTATACAGGGGTGTCCCACTGAGACCAAGGCCTCTTTTTCTTACATTGTAGCAGATTTTTCACACTGCTAAAAACTTGCCTTATATGGAGAATGTTTTAAGCACAAATTCATACAGTGTTTGGACTTTCCTATCAGATCAAAAATGTATCAGATAATATTAAATTACTTCAACAATCAAACAATTGACGGTTAAAAACACATTATTTGAACGTTCTATAGTGATCAGGTATTTCTCTATATTTTATATATTTTTATTATTTTTTTGATGATCACGGCTCTTGATGTTTGTCCTAACTAAATATTGCAGAAGCATGATTGCTGTCATGGCTATCTCTGTTGAAAAGCTGTTGTCATGAAAAGTTGTTATTTTCCCCAGGGAAATGGGTCTATTTCATGATTCAAACATAATTCAACACTCTGGGATAGATAAAAATGCAATAATTTAATTAAAAAATAACTTATTTAAACCACAAGGGCCAATAGTGGGTAGGGAATACATAAACAAATTTCACAAGACATAGTAACACAAAACAACCTTTTTACAATGCAAGTCATGGCTATTGATAGTATTGGATTCGTCATATATTCATGTAACAGTTAAATATAGGAAGACTGCACATAACCTACTGGCCTCATGTGACCCAAATACAGTTAGCCTACCTTTCTCAATGCCAGAGAAAGTCCAAATTCTGTTTGGGCAGGTATAGTTCTGTGTGGCCTTGACTTGTCTGTGATACCAAACCACTCTGGCTGGTACACCTTGAGGCCCTGAAACCCTTCAAACCTAAGAATAGGACTTATAGTACTGAATGAGAATAGTACAACTGTATTATTAACAACCCTTTGGTTATGTGGAATAAAAGCATAATAAAACATTTATTTGACACGTACATTGCATACAGCTGTAATTGATAAAGTGAAATGCAGTGAACTACAATCAACAAATTAACAATACAATATAATATAGTAATAATAAAACAGTGACAATAGTAGTGCATAAGGGTGTAGTGTAAGTGGCAGTAGTAATGATTCGAATAATAACAATAGTAAGATTGTAAACCTGACATGCTGTACATATTTGACACAGGTTCAAGATGTCCACCAGGCTCATTCAACTGTAAATAGGTATATACATTTAAATCAAGGCTGGCGCCACCAAAATCCATCTGCACAGGCAGGTAGGGAGGGGCGGCGGTGTACAGCTCTTCATCAGCCTTCTTATTTCCTGCTGTACCCCCTCACAAATATACTTATTACATCCCTGGATAACATCAAATTATGTAAAAAATATGACCTCAATTATAATTTCTACTACAGATAGATCCTAGACATTAGGAAATATTTGATGTAGACATTTTGCAGATGCACAATAATGTGTAATGTTTAATATGAAACAGTCCTCATTACAAAAACAATGTATATTACTAGATATAACGTTTGATGAAATTTGACTTGTATTAAAGCTGTCACAGTTAACATTCATCCAGGTTAGTCTCCCATAGTCTCTAGCGTGATTTTTGGTTTAATCTTCCTTAACACAATGAACCACATTTCCTTATTTTTCATACCTTTTATCTTTTCATCTTTTTATCTTTAACTTTTATCATGCATTGAATTTGATTGTTCAAGACAAATATGTGGGCCAATTGAAAAGTCAATGTCTCGACAGCTCTTCAGACAAAACAAAACCATCATCAATCACTTGACCTTTTATCTCCAAATAGAAACTTGTTCTATTTCATATGCTTAAAATATTTAGCAGCAGTACAGTTCGGTCGTGTGGTATCCTTTCAAATCTTGATTATATTTAATTTGATTTGATTTTAATATTGTAGAGCAACTTTATGGGATTTAAGCTATGCATGCATCTAGTTGCTCTCATTTAGGTTTTGAAGTAAGAATGTGCCACGGTGTACGGTTGCTCATAATCCCCAGGTCAAGTCCCACATCTCTCTCTGTCCTTCTTCATATAAAAACCCAGTATTCTGTTTCTAACTTGAGTCAGTTTAAGCCCATAAATGAGGGGGTTGAAAATTGGAGGAACAATTAGAAATTCTATAGCCAGGAAGTTCTGAAGGCTTTGTGGTAAATCTCTGGAACCATATCGAACGTACATTAAATCAAAAAACAAGGCAACTGTGACATTGAGTAATGACATTAAATGTGGCATGCATGTCTGCATGAACTTTCCCCTGTCCTTAATGGACCGTAAACATGTTCTGATCAGATGCATATAAGAATACACAATGAAAAGGACATGCCCAAAAAAGAATAATATTCCACAGTATCCAACAATATTGTTTGTTGTGTTCGCAGAGCAAGAAAGCTTAACTATTGACCAATTATCGCAGTAAAGTTTCTCTATGTGTGAGCCACATAACCTTAGTCTAGAAGTGAGGAATATAGTCACCGTCAGACAGAAAAGTGGACTGATCCAGGAGAATGAGACTAACTGAGCAACCCTCTGGTTAGTCATAACAGCCTGATACTCCAGGGGTTTACATATTGCCACATACCTGTCATATGCCATCACTGCTAAAATAGAGAGGTCACAGCAGGCAGAGGAGTATATTATAAATTCCTGAAACAGACATCCTGCATAAGAGATCACATGAGTATGAGACAGCAGATCCAGCAGGAATTTGGGGTAGAAGCCTGCTGTCCCATAAAGTGCATTGATGCACAAATTGCACAGGAGGATGTACATGGGCTCATGGAGATTTTTATCCAAGATGATGGTCACAATGAGAGCAACATTAACTAGAACAATCACACAGTAACACAGCAAAGACAGAGAGAACAGTGTGAGTCTGTGGTTCATTGTCTCATTTAACCCAGAAAGTATAAACACTGTAATGATGGATACATTGTCCATTATGTGTGTATATCTTCAAATAACAACAATACATCAGAACAAAACATGTTTCTCATTCTAACAACTGAACTTTAACCCTTACCAATACATATTTCCATCTTGTATAAGGTAGGAGTTGTTGCCAGTGGTAAGTAATTACCTGATATGCTCGTTATACCAGCTGTTAGTAAGAAAATGTCACATAGTACAATGGTAAGGTAAAGAGTAATGACCCGGTGCAGTGTGTTTCCATCCAGGTGAGTCTAGAGAACATTCTCTGTGCACACGGCTGTTTTATTGGCTCTCTAGCTGTAGAAACACATGGGCTGGTTGAGCTGGGAATTCAGGAGGTCCAATCAGTGATCTGAATTTAGTACATCTCAAATGTTCTCCAATAAACTGGTCCCTTGATAAAGAACATGCTGCTTGATTGGCACATGGTGTCCCTGCAGTACAGAGTTCTGACCAGCAGGCCTGTGAGACTAGTCGCTCTGTCGGCAGTGAGTGGAGGCTAGGTTGTTGTGGTTGTGGTTAGGGTTCGTATTTGGTTAGGCTAGGTTGCTGTCGTTGGGGGTGTTGAGGGCCTAACATTGCAGCTGTTGGGCCAAAGAATATGGACATTTTTAGTAAATGTCAGCGTTTTTATAACTTCCTATTTATAACTTCCCTAAAAATAAGTAAATAAAACCAATTCAGAAATGCCAATTTTAAAAAATCTCAAAGCTATAAATCAATACTACAAAGGAAGAAGCCTTCTGTGGAATTTCTGTCAAACTTCTCTGATGGTGAAAGGTCCTTTACTGATCCTTTTGATATTACTTGTGTTTTTCATAGATTCTTTGTAAATGTGAGTGTTTCTCTTGGGGAAAAATGGCAATTGGAAGTCCACTAGATTATATATATGGTTGTTATCCTCCTTTTTGTTCCTTCACCTTCCTGATACCAAAGAGGTAAATTATGTTATAGACAATCTTAAAATATCAGCAGCAGGACATAATGAAGTTAGTGCTGCTCTTATTTTACATTTAAATTTTAGACATTCAGCAGACACTTTTATCCAAAGTGACTTACAATAAGTATATTTGTCTAAAGTAAGTGAATCATCTGTACATCATCAGAAAAAAAAAAACTATGCTGGTACCAGGAGCCATTGGCAGTCACAATGCAAGAAGGGGAGATTTTAAATTACAAACATGTCTCTTTTCAGTCTCAAAATGTGGAAAAAACAAAATCTAAAACTTAGAGATTGAGATATAAGGTGTTTCCAGTACACTGATAAGATGTAAACTTGACAGGCAATACATTTGATCCACGGTGTATTAGAATGTAATTTGAATGATGTGAAATATGTTTTTTTAATATAAATCCTAAATTAATTTTCATTAATCTTGTTTGCAGATCGTGAAACAGAACTTTGTGTGGTAAAATGCATATTTAAATTACTGCATTTATTTATTCACATTATGCCATACCAATCATAAATAAACCACAGATTGCTTTTATTCTGGCACAACAGAATTTAATACAGAGAATCTCTGACGTAAGATTAGCAAAACAATATTCTTTAAAAACATCATACTACATTGATAGAGTTGCAAGTGAGAAAAAGATCAAAGATATTTAAGAAACCATTCTGGGTGACAATAAGAGACTCAAAATTAATCTTCGGATTTCTGGTAGATTTAGGCCATAAACAATAGGATTCAAAATTGGTGGAAGAACTAAGAACTCAACTGATAAAATCACAACTACCAATGGATTTAGTTCATTAGCGTCATAACGACTTAGAGTAAGTTCACAAAACGCGGTTATTGAATAGTTAACAAATGTAATAATGTGAGGTAAACATGTTTGTAATGCTTTGCCTCTGAACTCTGAAGAGCTTTTCTTACAAACAAGTAGAATTCTTAAGTAAGTATATAATACAAAACCCAAGGGTAAAAAGACGGTAGTTGCAGCAAGAAACAGTCCTGCAATATTATTTAATTGAGTGTCGACACATGACAGCTTCACCACAGACCAGTTGGTGCAAAATACTCTTTGTATTTGATTATTACACAATGGCAGCATAATGGCCAAGTATAGACAAATTCCAAAAGCAAAAATGGGATAGATCCAGGCAAAGGATATTAAGAGACAAACTGCCTTTAAATTCATTATGCTGTGGTAATGTAATGGCTTACATATTGCAACATATCTGTCATAAGCCATAATGGTTAAAATGGTAAGTTCACATGATGCGTAGGTATATATAATATATATTTGGGTGAAACAACCAGGACGGGATATCAAGTGAGAGTCAGAGAGGAGATCCATCATGAATCTCGGGAAGAAACCAGCAGAGCCATAGAGAGAATTGATTGACAGACATGAAATGAAAAAGTACATAGGCTCATGCAGTGACCTCTCTAGAAATACGACAAGTAATATGACAACATTGGAAACTATAATGGCAACATACAGAACCAGTGACAAGATGAAGAAAATGTATCTGGAGAATCCCTGGTCCTCAAACATGGTGAAGTAGAAATAGAATGGAGAAGTTCCATTTTCCATGTGAGCCAGAAGTGGTGCTGAGCTGGGAAATTAGAGAGAAAACTCTGATGAATAGTGGCGTCTCTACTGTGTGAAGGAGAGGCATGCAGGGCTGCAACATCAGCCTGCTCCTGTAGCAGCTGATTGATCAGTTCATCAGTGCCCTTAAAGGGACATTAAACTTACAAGTTTGTCAGATAATGTCAAGAAGCGTCATAATCCCACATAGATGGTTATTGAACCCCAAGCGAATTGAAAGCATGTGCATCAGTTAAAATCATATCTGTCCAAGTCCTGTGGACTTGCATTAACATTAGACTACCTCTGAGGTCTGAAAGCATCTGATAAATTTGGATTTTTGAGTGTAATGTCCCTTTAATGTCACTTCAGATTCCACTAATTTCCCTTTAACTGTAACTGACACTTAGGTAGGTCTTGTGAATTGAGATCTGTTTTCTATTGCTGAATCAATCAAACTAAATTACAAAGTAACAAAAACAATCCATTTAGTTTTCCCTTTTTTTTGCATGCCTTGTATTACAAACCCCATAATTGGGTAATATTGTAAAAATATCATAATCTAAAGCTTACACAAATACTGAAAATGCACTCTTTATCAACACAACACATTATTTCAAACCTATTATGTAAATGCTGTACTCTGTATTACTAATATATGAGCACCATACATACATCACCATGTAGCCTTCAGACCATTGAGGGCATGTTCAGATTACCTGCTTGTGTTGTTGTCACATCTGCAGCCACACTGCTGTGTAATGAAGTACATGTATTTTATACTGCTCATCTTCTCCTCTGTGACTTCAGTGACGAGGACTCATAGGAGAATTAAAGCAATGACATTTAACTGTTTTTCAATTGTTGTAAATAGCAGATCTTCCATTATGTGCTTTTTAATGCTTTATCTTAAAACCTGCCTTATATGGAGAATGTTATGTCATAAAATCTTATGTTTAATATTCTTATGATCATGATAATAATGATAATAATGATGATAATAATAATAATAATAATAATAATAATAATAATAATAATAATAATAATAATAATAATAATAATAATAATAATAATTAAGGACAAGGATGGTTAGGAATGGGATGTAGTAGTCTTTGAGGGCATGACCGTGGGTTCTTGTTTTGGACGCAGACGGGGCAGGCAGCAACGAAGGACCACTCATCTCTCTCCATGGAGGGCCACCAAAAGCACCTACGGATGAATTCCAAGGTCCTTGTGGTTCCTGGACGTCCAGTCAAACGAGATGAATGCCCCCACAGCAAGACTTGGGAGCTTCCGAGATCGGTCGAGGGGTGATTTGTGCAGGGGTGATTTGTGCCCCACGTAGTGAGACATAGTGAGATATGTACGTGTCTACCCCCTGGAGAGTGTTCCTGATCGGCAGGACAATTGTTTTGCCGGTTTTCTTAATTATGGTGATCATTTTTCAGTCATCCACTGTGTAAGTCTTCCTTGGCCTACCGGCCTGCTGAGCTGAGCTCACCAGTGCTTTTTTTTCCGATGTTCCAAATTGTTGATTTTGGCAAAGCCTAAAGTTTTGACTATGTTTCAGATTTTTTTATTCATATTTTTCATATATTCATTATTATATAAATTTGATTGACTTTGGTCCTCATGTTGACAGACACAAATAGCAAACTCCAAAGGCAAATGCAAAGCCTAGAAACAATACTAGAAATTGACTAGCTCTCTTATGCCTGAACAAATTATGTGACGGAACACACCTGACTTACCAGAAACACCTGTCAAGCCAAACGGTTGAAGTGTGGAGCCAAAAGAAGAGAAAAAGGCATTACTGTCCCATTACTTATGCAGGGCACTGTAAATAAAGTTTGATTTGAACTTGTCCTGCTCCATGAAGGATGATTGTGCTCCCGCATTGGACAGTGACAATGTGGTTCCCTTCCATAAAAAACATTATTTAGGTTGACTGACTGAACTCTATAATTAATGATATAAAGTGTTTATTAAACAAAATGGTGTTTTTTCTGTGGTGTGATTTGCACCAATTAAATATATTTCAATAAGCTGCGTAGCCAACAAATGCTCATATTTCTGATGGACGACAACAAGTTAGGGGGTGTATTCAAATTACAAACATGTCTCTTATAAGTCTCAATATGTGAAAAAAACAAAATCTAAAACTTAGAGATTGAGATGCAAGGTGTTTCCAGTGCACTGATAATATGTAAACTTGACAGGCAATACATTTGATCCATGGTGTATTCAAATGTAATTTGAATGATGTGACATATGTTTTTGGAAAATTAATCCTGAATTAATTTTCATTAATCTTGTTTGCAGATCGTGAAATAGAACTTTGTGAGGTAAAATGCATATTTAAATTACTGCATTTATTAATTCACATTATGCCATACCAATCAGAAATACATCACAGATTCCTTTTGCACTGGCCCAACAGAATTTAATACCGAGAATCTCTGACATAAGATTAGTAAAACAATATTCTTTAAAAACATCATACGACGTTGATTAAGAGTTGCAAGTGAGAAAAAGATCAAAGATATTTAAGAAACCATTTTGGGTGACAATAAGAGTCTCAAAATGAATCTTCGGATTTCTGGTAGATTTAGGCCATAAACAAGAGGATTCAAAATTGGTGGAAGAACTAAGAACTCAACTGATAAAATCACAACTACCAATGGATTTAGTTCATTAGCGTCATAACGACTTAGAGTAAGTTCACAAAACCCGGTTATTGAAATGTTAACAAATGTAATAATGTGAGGTAAACATGTTTGTAATGCTTTGCCTCTGAACTCTGAAGAGCTTTTCTTACAAACAAGTAGAATTCTTAAGTAAGTATATAATACAAAACCCAAGGGTAAAAAGACGGTAGTTGCAGCAAGAAACAGTCCTGCAATATTATTTAATTGAGTGTCGACACATGACAGCTTCACCACAGACCAGTTGGTGCAAAATACTCTTTGTATTTGATTATTACACAATGGCAGCATGACGGACAAGTATAGACAAAATCCAATAGAGAAAATGGGATATATCCAGGAAAAGGATATGAAGAGACAAACTGCCTTTAAATTCATTATGCTGTGGTAATGTAATGGCTTACATATTGCAACATATCTGTCAAAAGCCATAATGCTTAAAATGGTGAGTTCATATGATGCGTAGTTATATATGATATATATTTGGGTGAAACAACCAGGACGGGATATCAAGTGAGAGTCAGAGAGGAGATCCATCATCAATCTCGGGAAGAAACCAGCAGAGCCATAGAGAGAATTGATTGACAGACATGAAATGAAAAAATACATAGGCTCATGCAGTGATCTCTCTCGAAATACGACAAGTAATATGACAACATTGGAAACTATAATGGCAACATACAGAACCAGTGACAAGATGAAGAAAATGTATCTGGAAAATCCCTGGTCCTCAAACATGGTGAAGTAGAAATAAAATGGAGAAGTTCCATTTTCCATCTGAGCCAGAAGTGGTGCTGAGCTGGGAAATTAGAGAGAAAACACTGGTGAATAGTGGCTTCTCTACTGTGTGAAGGAGAGGCATGCAGGGCTGCAACATCGGCCTGCTCCTGTAGCAACTGATTGATCAGTTCATCTAGGTGTGCCCTTAAAGGGACATTAAACTTACAAGTTTGTCAGATAATGTCTGACATCGTAATCCCACATCATTGGTTATTGAACCCAAAGTGAATTGAAAGCATGTGCAGCAGTTAAAGCATGTGCAGCAGTTAAAATCATATATGTCCAAGTCCTGTGGACTTGCATTAACATTAGACTACCTCTGAGGTCTGAAAGCATCTGACAAATTTGGATTTTTGAGTGTAATGTCCCTTTAATGTCACTTCAGATTCCACTAATTTCCACTTTACTGTAACTGACACTTAGGTAGGTCTTGTGAATTGAGATCTGTTTTCTATTGCTAAATCAATCAAACTAAATTACAAAGTAACAAAAACAATCCATTTAGTTTTCCGTTTTTCTTTGCATGCCTTATATTACAAACCCCATAATTGGGTAATATTGCAAACATATCATTATCTAAAGCTGACACAAATACTGAAAATGCACTCTTTATCAACATGGCACATAATTTCAAACCTATTATGTAAATGCTGTACTCTGTATTACTAATATATTAGCACCAGACATACATCACCAAGTAGCCTTCAGACCATTGAGGGTATGTTCAGATTACCTGCTTGTGTTGTTGTCACATCTGCAGCCACACTGCTGTGTAATGAAGTACATGTATTTTATACTGCTCATCCTCTCCTCTGTGACTTCAGTGACAAGGACTCATAGGAGAATTAAAGCAATGACATATTACTATTTTTCAATTGTTGAAGATCGCAGATCTTCCATTATGTGCTTTTTGATGCTTTATCTTAAAACCTGCCTTATATGGAGAATGTTTTGAGCATAAAATCTTATTTTGAATATTATTATTATTATTATTATTATTATTGTTATTAAGATTTGTATGATTATTATGATTATTATTGAACCCTTCTTTTTACAGGGGTGTCCCACTGAGACAAAGGCCTCTTTTTCTTACATTGTAGCAGATTTTTCACACTGCTAAAAACTTGCCTTATATGGAGAATGTTTAAAGCACAAATTCATACAGTGTTTGGACTTTCCTATCAGATCAAAAATTTATCAGATAATATTAAATTACTTCAACAATTAAACAGTTGACAGTTAAATATAATAAAACATTTATTTGACACGTCCATCGCATACAGCTGTAATTGATATAGTGAAATGCAGTCAACAACAACAATGAAATATAATATAGTAATAATAAACCAGTGACAATAGTAGTGCATAAGGGTGTAGTATAAATGGCAGCAGTAATGACTGGAACCTGACATGCTGTAAATTTTTGACCCAGGTTCAAGATGTCCACCAGGCTCATTCAACTGTAAATAGGTATACACATTTAAATCAAGGCTGGCGCCACCAACATCCATCTGCACAGGCAGGTAGGAAGGGGAGGACTGCCACACCCCCGCCAATGTATTTTCTTTAATAAAATAAATAATTGATTCTTAACTCTGACCTGAACCCAAACAGACCCATTAACAAAAGGTGGGGCAAGAACCAGGTCAGGTTCTAGCCCCACCTGATTAAACTGGAGTGATTAAAACATTGGTAGTGAACTATAGGACATACAGACTGAATGTAGCCTACATTTTGAGGAACAGACTTTCTCATAATATCATGAACTCGGTCCACAGTTTGCCAGAGGGCACGTTCTTATAAAAGACAATTTATGCACTCATCCATCAAGTTGGAGTGAGTGACTGAATGTGGCATGATGAACATGATAAGAAAGCAACATATTATGACGGGATAGTTTAGAAATGTGTGATCTTCATGCCTGATGTACAGTTGATTCACTTACTTAGACAAATGTACTTATGAGAAGTCACTTTGGATAAAAGGCGCCTTCTAGATTGTAGCGCAGGTTTGGATGAGTTGGGATTGATATATCGGCCTACTGACAAAAATATGCAACGCTCTCATGACCAGAGCTGTTTATCGGGTCCGGACGGGTCCGCTAGGGTAAATCAGCTGTAGTGTAATTTACCTGAAAACCAAACATTTCATGCTTTTCACTTGCACTAACCACAACGTTATTCTCCCATCAAAAGTCACCAGAATTGCGTGTTTAAAAGAGGATATGCCAAAGTTTCTTTGTCTAGAAATGGGGGGGCATAGCCCTTCATCAGCCTTCTTATTTCCTGCCGTACCCCCACACAAATATACTCCCTATATCACTGGATAGCATCAAATTATGTAAAAAATATTACCTCAATTATAATTTCTACTACAGATAGATCCTAGACATTAGGAAATATTTGATGTAGACATTTTGCAGATGCACAATAATGTGTAATGTTTAATATGAAACAGTCCTCATTACAAAAACAATGTATATTACTAGATATAACGTTTGATGAAATTTGACTTGTATTAAAGCTGTCACAGTTAACATTCATCCAGGTTAGTCTTCCATAGTCTCTAGCGTGATTTTTGGTTTAATCTTCCTTAACACAATGAACCACATTTCCTTATTTTTCATACCTTTTATCTTTTCATCTTTTTATCTTTAACTTTTATCATGCATTGAATTTGATTGTTCAAGACAAATATATGGGCCAATTGAAAAGTCAATGTCTCACAGTTCTTCAGACAAAACAAAACCATCATCAATCACTTGACCTTTTATCTCCAAATGGAAACTTGTGTTCTATTTCATATGTTTAAAAAATGTAGCAGCAGTACAGTTTGGTCGTGTCGTATCCTTTCAAATCTTGATTATATTTAATTTGATTTGATTTTAATATTGTAGAGCAACTTTATGGGATTTAAGCTATCCATGCATCTAGTTGCTCTCATTTAGGTTTTGGAGTAAGAATGTGCCACGGTGTACGGTTGCTCATAATCCCCAGGTCAAGTCCCACATCTCTCTCTGTCCTTCATATAAAAACCCAGTATTCTGTTTCTAACTTGAGTCAGTTTAAGCCCATAAATGAGGGGGTTGAGAATTGGAGGAACAATTAGAAATTCTATTGCCAGGAAGTTCTGAAGGCTTTGTGGTAAATCTCTGGAACCGTATCGAGCATACATTACATCAAAAAGCAAGGCAACTGTGACATTGAGTAATGACATTAAATGTGGCACGCATGTCTGCATGAACTTTCCCCTGTCCTTAATGGACCGTAAACATGTTCTGATCAGATACATATAAGAATACACAATGAAAAGGACATGCCCAAAAAAGAATAATATTCCACAGTATCCAAGAATATTGTTTGTTGTGTTCGCAAAGCAAGACAGCTTAACTATAGACCAATTATCACAGTAAAGTTTCTCTATATGTGAGCCACATAACCTTAGTCTAGAAGTTAGTAATACAGTCACAGTCACAATAAAAAGTGGACTGATCCATGAGAATGAGACTAACTGAGCAACCCTCTGGTTAGTCATAACAGCCTGATACTCCAGGGGTTTACATATTGCCACATACCTGTCATATGCCATCACTGCTAAAATAGAGAGGTCACAGCAGGCAGAAGAGTATATTACAAATTCCTGAAACAGACATCCAGCATAAGAGATCACATGAGTGTGAGACAGCAGATCCAGCAGGAATTTGGGGTAGAAGCCTGCTGTCCCATAAAGTGCATTGATGCACAAATTGCACAGGAGGATGTACATGGGCTCATGGAGATTTCTATCCAAGATGATGGTCACAATGAGAGCAACATTAACTAGAACAATCACACAGTAACACAGTAAAGACAGAGAGAAGAGTGTGACTCTGTGGTCCATTGTCTCATTTAACCCAGAGAGTGTAAACTCTGTAATGATGGATACATTGTCCATTGTGTGTGTATATCTTCAAATAACAAAAAATAATTTTACAGACAAAAGATACTTCTCATTCTAACAACTGAACTTTAACCCTTACCAATACATATTTCCATCTTGTATAAGGTAGGAGTTGTTGCCAGTGGTAAGTAATTCCCCGATATGTTCGTTATACCACCTGTTAGTAAGAAAATGTCACATAGTACAATGGTAAGGTAAATAGTAATGACCCGGTGCAGTGTGTTTCCATCCAGGTGAGTCTAGAGAACATTCTCTGTGCACACGGCTGTTTTATTGGCTCTCTAGCTGTAGAAACACATGGGCTGGTTGAGCTGGGAATTCAGGAGGTCCAATCAGTGATCTGAATTTAGTACATCTCAAAAGTTCTCCAATAAACTGGTCCCTTGATAAAGAACATGCTGTTTGATTGGCACATGGTGTCCCTGCAGTACAGAGTTCTGACCAGCAGGCCTGTGAGACTGGTCGCTCTGTCGGCAGGTTGTTGTGGTTGTGGTTAGGGTTCATATTTGATTAGGCTAGGTTGTTGTGGTTGTGGTTAGGGTTCATACTTGATTAGGCTAGGTTGTTGTGGTTGTGGTTAGGGTTCATATTTGATTAGGCTAGGTTGTTGTGGTTGTGGTTAGGGTTCATATTTGGTTAGGCTAGGTTGCTGTGGTTGTGGTTAGGGTTCATATTTGATTAGGCTAGGTTGCTGTCGTTGGGGGTGTTGAGGGCCTAATCTTGCAGCTGTTAGGCCAAAGAATATGGACATTTTTAGTTACTGTCAGCATTTTGATTGCCTATGCCAATTTATAACTTCTGTAAAAAATAAATAAATAAAACCGCTTCAGAAATGTCAATTTAAAAAAATCTCATCATGGAAAGCTATAAATCAATACTCCAAAGGAAGAAGGCTTCTGCGGAATTTCTGTCAAGTTCTCTGATGGTGAAAGGTCCTTTACTGATCCTTTTGATATTGCTTGTAATTTTTATAAATTATTTGTAAAGGGTGTGGAGGAGGGGGGTGACATGGGAGAATTTGGGGAGATTGAACACCAGACGGGCAGCAGCATTCTGGATGAGCTGCAGTGGTCTGAAGGCGGAGGCGGGGAGCCCGGCCAAGAGTGCATTGCAGTCGTCAAGGCGGGAGATCACAAGTGCCTGGAACAAGTGTTGTGCTGCTTCTCTTGTGAGGAATGGACATATCCTTCGGATGTTGTAGAGGAACAATCTAACGGAGTGCGCTGTCGCTGTGATGTTCGCCGCACATGATGAGTGGCTGTCAAGGATTAGACAGATGGCTTGGCTGTCTGGGAGGAGGTCACAGTGGAGTTCTCTGTGATGGAGAAGTCTTGTACAGGGCAGGCTTTCCCAGGGATGAAGAGCACCTCCATGGCGAGCCACCAGAATCGCCGGCGGATGAAAGTGAGAGTCCGGCCCACTCCCGGGTGGCAGACGAACCTGCTGGCGTGCCCCCACTCCAGGACTCGGCACCGGGCTGATGGAGGAACGAAGACACGTCTGGGGGGTCCGCCTCCTGGACTGGGGTGGGTAAGTTGGGCAGCCCTGACCACGGAGTCAATGGCCCAGGTGACGACGCCGACCACCCGGATGGAAGGAAGGATGGTGCCTGGAGTCGACGGGGCCATCTCCTCCGGAGCCAGTCGGGAGAGTGCATTGGCCTTGGTGTTGTTGGAGCCTGGCCTGTAGGTGAGAGTGAACTCAAAGCGGGTGAAGAAGAGGGCCCAGCGTGCCTGGCGGGAGTTAAGTCTCTTAGCCGACCGGATGTACGTGAGGTCCCTGTGGTCGGACCAAACCACAAACGGCTGCTGGGCCCCCTCGAGCCAGTGTCTCCATTCCACTAAGGCCGTGTACACCGCCAGCAGCTCCCGGATCCCCACATCGTAATTCCGCTCAGCAGGTGTCAAGACGCTGCGAGAAGAAGAACGCACAGGGGTGGAGTTTCTGGTCATCCGCCGATGGCTCGTGTCGGACGCATCCACCTCGACAATGAACTGCCGGGAGGGATCCGGGTGGATGAGCACCGGGGCTGTTGTGAACAGACTCTTCAGGGTCGAGAAGGCGGCCTCCTCCTCCGTGGTCCAATAGAACGAATGTGGAGCTGATGAGGGTCAGAGGTCACTGATGAGGGTCAGAGGGTACTTATTCTTGACCGTGATTTAGTGGAGACGTCGCTTGAATGCGCTGTGGAGCACCTCATCCCCCCAGCTGCTCTCCGCCGCGAGGGTGCGGAACTCCACGGTGTAATCCGCCGCCATTATTATAATAATAATAATAATAATAATAATAATAATAATAATAATAAACCTTTCTTTATATCGGGATTTCCCACTAAGACCAATGTCTTTTTCACAGGAGCTCTGTTTACATTGTAGCAGATTGTCCACACTGTGCGTTTAGCTTAAAACCTGTGTTTGGTGGAGATTGCTATAAGCATGAAATCATACAATCATTGTACTTTCCTATCGGACCAAAAATGTATCAGATAATATTATAAGGACCCTGTGTAAGGCCCGTTAGCAGCTCCGCCAAGTGAGTTAACTCTCTTGGTGTTGTGGCTAGCGCGGCCGGTTTGTAAGCGGAAGGTTGCGAGTTCGATACCCGCTTAAGGCAAGCTACTCTACCCCGCCGTTCGTTACAATATTAAACTCATTCAACAATCAAACAGTTGACAGTCAATAACTTTCTATAGCGATTAGGTATTTTTCTATAGCTGATATCTTTTCACGTTTTGTTGATGATAATGACAAAACCAAAATAGATATATTTTCAAAACTCAAGGTATCATATGATAGATAACACCCCACTCTTTCTGCTGACATATTTTAATTTTAATTTGGAGGACATATTTAACAGTTTTGGGGAAACATGGTTACAACAGAAAACCTAGGGAGATTGCAGGGTCATTCTGTTACCAAACTTTGAAGCTGCACAGTTCTCAAAGTAAATGTTTTTATTTGTTTTATTTTCAGTTGGAATTGTTAGAAGTAGTCCTTGTGCATAGAGTTGTAAAGTTTGTTAAACTTTGCTATCAAGAGTTTTTGTTTGGCATATGTTTTAAAGTAAAACATCTTGTCCCAGCGTAATTCTGTAACCATGGAATTGTCTTCATGTAACAAAGACATTCACTAGATAAAAACATGAAGATGATTGACAGATTCATTGTTTCAGTTAGAAGCAGTGTGCATCGAGCAAGGGGAGGGAGAGAAGGAGACACTATTCTGAAATGTAATTGCAATTCCCTTTGCAGTCAAAAGAGGACTCCTGCATACGGTAGCTTTAAACTGAGGAAAATTTGCTCCAAAAATGGTGTTCATCACGTGTTTGTTTAATAAACCATGATATTCCATATAAAGATGGACCCAGTGCATGCTTGTACCACAGTTATACTTCAAATCAGGTAATAGAGAGCATAAGGCCTGAGGCCAGAGGGTGTCATAAAACATGATTGTCTACTGTATGAAGACAATCGTGTTGAGACTTAAATATAGTCAGACTACATAAAACATTTACAATGTTAACATTAACATGTCAACAATCTCAGAATTAGTCTGCGGATGAATGGCAGGTTTAGGCCATAAACAAGAGGGTTCAAAATTGGTGGAATAACTATAAACTCTAAAGATAAAATCACAGCTATAAATGGATTCAGTTCATTAGCTTCATAACGATTTAGAGAAGTTTCACAAAACAAAGCTATTGAATAATTTGCAAATGTAACAATATGAGGTAAACATGTTTGTAATGCTTTGCCTCTGAATTCTGAAGAGCTTTTCTTACAAACAAGTAGAATTCTTAAGTAAGTATATAATACAAAACCCAAGGGTAAAAGGACGGTAGTTACAGCAACAAACATTCCTGCAATATTATTTAATTCAGTGTTGACACATGACAGCTTCACCACAGACCAGTTGGTGCAAAATACTCTTTCTATTTGATTATTACACAATGGCAGCATGATGGACAAGTATAGACACAATCCAATAGAGAAAATGGGATATATCCAGGCAAAGGATATGAAGAGACAAACTGCCTTTAAATTCATTATGCTGTGGTAATGTAATGGCTTACATATTGCAACATATCTGTCATAGGCCATAATGCTTAAAATGGTGAGTTCATATGATGCGTAGGTATATATAATATATATTTGGGTGAAACAACCAGGACGGGATATCAAGTGAGAGTCAGAGAGGAGATCCATCATGAATCTCGGGAAGAAACCAGCAGAGCCATAGAGGGAATTGATTGACAGACATGAAATGAAAAAATACATAGGCTCATGCAGTGACCTCTCTAGAAATACGACAAGTAATATGACAACATTGGAAGCTATAATGGCAACATACAGAACCAGTGACAAGATGAAGAAAATGTAACTGGAGAATCCCTGGTCCTCAAACATAGTGAAGTAGAAATAGAATGGAGAAGTTCCATTTTCCATCTGAGCCAGGAGTGGTGCTGAGCTGGGAAATTAAAGAGAAAACACTGGTGAATAGTGGCGTCTCTACTGAGTGAAGGAGAGGCATGCAGGGCTGCAACATCGGCCTGCTCCTGTAGCAGCTGATTGATCAGTTCATCTAGGTGTGCCCTTAAAGGGACATTAAACTGATAATGTCAAGAAGTGTCATAATCCCACATCATTGGTGATTGAACCCCAAGCGAATTGAAGCATGTGCAGCAGTTAAAATCATACATGTCCAAGTCCTGTGGACTTGCATTGACATTAGACTACCTCTGAGGTCTGAAAGCATCTGACAAATTTGGATTTTTGAGTGTAATGTCCCTTTAATGTTACTTCAGATTCCACTGACTTCCACTTTACTGTATTTTATATTACAAACCCCATAATTGGGTAATATTGCAAACATATCATTATCTAAAGCTTACACAAATACTGAAAATGCACTCTTTATCAACATGGCACATAATTTCAAACCTATTATGTAAATGCTGTACTCTGTATTACTAATATATTAGCACCAGACATACATCACCAAGTGGCCTTCAGACCATTGAGGGCATGTTCAGATTACCTGCTTGTGTTGTTGTCACATCTGCAGCCACACTGCTGTGTAATGAAGTACATGTATTTTATACTGCTCATCCTCTCCTCTGTGACTTCAGTGACAAGGACTCATAGGAGAATTGAAGCAATGACAATTTATTGTTTTTCAATTGTTGAAGATCGCAGATCTTCCATTATGTGCTTTATGATGCTTTATCTTAAAACCTGCCTTATATGGATAATGTTTTGAGCATAAAATCTTATTTTGAACATTATTATTATTATTATTGTTATTGTTATTATTATTATTATTATTATTGTTATTATGATTTTTATGATTATTATTGAACCCTTCTTTATACAGGGGTGTCCCACTGAGACCAAGGCCTCTTTTTCCTCCATTGTAGCAGATTTTTAACACTGTGTTTTTGGCTAAAAACTTGCCTTATATGGAGAATGTTCAAAGCACAGTTGACAGTTAAAAAACACATTATTTGAACTTTCTATTGTGATTAGGTATTTCTCGATATCTGATATATTTTTATTATTTTGTTGATGATGACAGCTCTACAACAAAAAAAACAACTTCATTAACAACCCTTTGTTAATGTGGAATAGAAGCATAATAAAACATTTATTTGTCATGTCCATCGCATACAGCTGTAATTGATATAGTGAAATGCAGTCAACAACAATCAACAAATCAACAATGGAATATAATATAGTAATAATAAAACAGTGACAATAGTAGTGCATAAGGGTGTAGTGTAAGTGGCAGTAGTAATAATAACAGTATTAATATTGTAACCTGACATGCTGTACATTTTTGACCCAGGTTCAAGATGTCCACCAGGCTCATTCAACTGTAAATAGGTATACACATTTAAATCAAGGCTGGCGCCACCAACATCCATCTGCACAGGCAGGTAGGAAGGGGAGGACTGCCACACCCCCGCCAATGTATTTTCTTTAATAAAATAAATAATTGATTCTTAACTCTGACCTGAACCCAAACAGACCCATTAACAAAAGGTGGGGCGAGAACCAGGTCAGGTTCTAGCCCCACCTGATTAAACTGGAGTGATTAAAACATTGGTCGTGAACTATAGGACATACAGACTGAATGTAGCCTACATTTTGAGGAACAGACTTTCTCATAATATCATGAACTCGGTCCACAGTTTGCCAGAGGGCACGTTCTTATAAAAGACAATTTATGCACTCATCCATCAAGTTGGAGTGAGTGATTGAATGTGGCATGATGAACATGATAAGAAAGCAACATATTATGACGGGATAGTTTAGAAATGTGTGATCTTCATGCCTGATGTACAGTTGATTCACTTACTTAGACAAATGTACTTATGAGAAGTCACTTTGGATAAAAGGCGCCTTCTAGATTGTAGCGCAGGTTTGGATGAGTTGGGATTGATATATCGGCCTACTGACAAAAATATGCAACGCTCTCATGACCAGAGCTGTTTATCGGGTCCGGACGGGTCCGCTAGGGTAAATCAGCTGTAGTGTAATTTACCTGAAAACCAAACATTTCATGCTTTTCACTTGCACTAACCACAACGTTATTCTCCCATCAAAAGTCACCAGAATTGCGTGTTTAAAAGAGGATATGCCAAAGTTTCTTTGTCTAGAAATGGGGGTGGGGGCATAGCCCTTCATCAGCCTTCTTATTTCCTGCCGTACCCCCACACAAATATACTCCCTACATCACTGGATAGCATCAAATTATGTAAAAATTATTACCTCAATTATAATATCTACTACAGATAAATCCTAGACATTAGGAAATATTTGATGTAGACATTTTGCAGATGCACAATAATGTGTAATGTTTAATATGAAACAGTCCTCATTACAAAAACAATGTATATTACTAGATATAACGTTTGATGAAATTTGACTTGTATTAAAGCTGTCACAGTTAACATTCATCCAGGTTAGTCTCCCATAGTCTGTAGCGTGATTTTTGGTTTAATCTTCCTTGAACCACATTTCCTTATTTGTCATACCTTGTATCTTTTTATCTTTACCTTTTATTGTGGCTTGCATTGAATTTAGCAAATATGTGGGCCAATTGAAAAGTCAATGTCTCGACAGCTCTTCAGACAAAACAAAACCATCATCAATCACTTGACCTTTTATCTCCAAATGGAAACGTGTGTTCTATTTCATATGTTTAAAAAATTTAGCAGCAGTACAGTTTGGTCGTGTCGTCTCCTTTCAAATCTCGATTATATTATATATATTGATTTGATTTTAATATTGTACAGCAACTTTATTGGATTTAAGCTATCCATGCATCTGGTTGCTCTCAGTTAGGTTTTGGAGTAAGAATGTGCCACGGTGTACGGTTGCTCATAAACCCCAGGTCAAGTCCCACATCTCTCTCTGTCCTTCTTCACATAAAAACCCAGTATTCTGTTTCTAACTTGAGTCAGTTTGAGCCCATAAATGAGGGGGTTGAAAATTGGAGGAACAATTAGAAATTCTATTGCCAGGAAGTTCTGAAGGCTTTGTGGTAAATCTCTGGAACCGTATCGAGCATACATTAAATCAAAAAACAAGGCAACTGTGACATTGAGTAATGACAGTAAATGTGGCACGCATGTCTGCATGAACTTTCCCCTGTCCTTAATGGACCGTAAACATGATCTGATCAGATACATATAAGAATACACAATGAAAACGACATGCCCAAAATAGAATAATATTCCACAGTATCCAACGATATTGTTTGTTTTGTTCGCAGAGCAAGAAAGCTTAACTATAGACCAATTCTCACAGTAAAGTTTCTCTATGTGTGAGCCACATAACCTTAGTCTAGAAGTTAGTAATAAAGTCACAGTCAGACAGAAAAGTGGACTGATCCATGAGAATGAGACTAACTGAGCAACCCTCTGGTTAGTCATAACAGCCTGATATTCCAAGGGTTTACATATTGCCACATACCTGTCATATGCCATCACTGCTAAAATAGAGAAGTCACAGGAGGCAGAAGAGTATATTACAAATACCTGAAACAGACATCCTGCATAAGAAATCACATGAGTATGAGACAGCAGATCCAGCAGAAATTTGGGGTAGAAGCCTGCTGTCCCATAAAGTGCATTGATGCACAAATTGCACAGGAGGATATACATGGGCTCATGGAGATTTCTATCCAAGATGATGGTCACAATGAGAGCAACATTAACTAGAACAATCACACAGTAACACAGTAAAGACAGAGAGAAGAGTGTGACTCTGTGGTCCATTGTCTCATTTAACCCAGAGAGTGTAAACTCTGTAATGATGGATACATTGTTCATTGTGTGTGTATATCTTCAAATAACAAAAAATAATTTTACAGACAAAAGATACTTCTCATTCTAACAACTGAACTTTAACCCTTACCAATACATATTTCCATCTTGTATAAGGTAGGAGTTGTTGCCAGTGGTAAGTAATTCCCCGATATGTTCGTTATACCACCTGTTAGTAAGAAAATGTCACATAGTACAATGGTAAGGTAAATAGTAATGACCCGGTGCAGTGTGTTTCCATCCAGGTGAGTCTAGAGAACATTCTCTGTGCACACGGCTGTTTTATTGGCTCTCTAGCTGTAGAAACACATGGGCTGGTTGAGCTGGGAATTCAGGAGGTCCAATCAGTGATCTGAATTTAGTACATCTCAAAAGTTCTCCAATAAACTGGTCCCTTGATAAAGAACATGCTGTTTGATTGGCACATGGTGTCCCTGCAGTACAGAGTTCTGACCAGCAGGCCTGTGAGACTGGTCGCTCTGTCGGCAGTGAGTGGAGGCTAGGTTGTTGTGGTTGTGGTTAGGGTTCGTATTTGGTTAGGCTAGGTTGCTGTTGTTGTGGTTAGGGTTCGTATTTGGTTAGGCTAGGTTGTTGTGGTTGTGGTTAGGGTTCGTATTTGGTTAGGCTAGGTTGCTGTTGTTGTGGTTAGGGTTCGTATTTGGTTAGGCTAGGTTGCTGTCATTGGTGGTGTTGAGGGCCTAATCTTGCAGCTGTTAGGCCAAAGAATATGGACATTTTTAGTTACTGTCAGCACTTTGATAGACTATGCCTAATTATAACTTCTGTAAAAAATAAATTAATAAAACCACTTCAAAAATCTGTAAATCAATGCTGCAAAATTATAAGGCTTCTGTGGATTTTCTGTCAAACTTCTCTGATGTTGAAAGGTCCTTTACTGATCCTTTTGATATTACTTGTAATGTTTATAAATTAACTGTAATGATGGATACATTGTCCATTGAGGTAATATCTAAAAAAAATCGAACAATTATTCATTCAAACATTTTGGGACATATTTCACCCTTTTGATATGAAACAGGCATTCTCATTTGCAAAATAACTAGTAAGGCTATATGCTACATGTAGATGGTAAAATCAGACAACACATAACACCAGTGAAACAATCCCACAGTAGTGATTTAAGAAGTAGCTACCCTGTGCTTGATGGTTGCCTATTGTTAGTGTTTATTCCACATGAACGTTGGTTGTTTTATATGCTCTGTTACTGCATGGTCACATGGAAAGGCTGACATTATGTTCATAAGTTTGTAAGATTTTAAGTTGAACTGTTTAGCCTTTCTCTCTGAGTCTTGTTTAAAGGCATGATCCACAGTTGCTAATTAATGTATTTTACACCATTCTGGGTAAAGAATTTGGAAAGCATGGGATTGTGCGCAGTATACTCAATAGCCCTCAAGTTAAAACATGGAGTTAGTTTAAAATGTTTTTGATGCCATCATTTCAGCTGAGCAGTGTGCATTCAATTATCAGTTTGAATTTTATTTTTTTGAAAATCCCCACATCCGTTTGAAGCACCTCCTCAAAAATGTATTCTATAAAACTTGGGCTTAGTTAGAGCTTAGCAACTGTCTTAGGCCATCAGAATCCAAAATATACACTTGTTTTACTCTTGTAAACAAACACTTTGTTTACAAGTAGCTTAAGTGTTTAGAAACAATTGTTTTGTAGCTTCAAAACATGGTTAAAAGTATCATTTTGATCTCATGGATTGTCAGTCTTTACATCCATAGCTAATAGTCTGTTAAATTGAGAGGTCCTACTTCTCCAGCCTCATCCCTCAGCTGTTTACCAAAAATAGTGGTTAACTTTAGGGTTAGGGTCTGCCCTTCTTTAATAATAGGTTTTAATATTATTAAAACAGGTTTTAATAATAGATTTAAATGGTTTTAATAGTGACAGACAGATATTCAGTGGAATGAAATGTTTTGAGATTTCAAGCTTGTGTGACCGCTGCGCTCAGAACAGGTGCGTTGACCAAAATGTAATAGAACTCCAAAATAATGTCTGCCACTCAAAAAATGTATTGAAGGTTTCTTTTTAGTAGTATTTATTTCATTCAGGGATGTAGACAAATCGGCCTAAGCCGATTTCAAGCTACCACCCCTTAACATTCCAGCATTGTATTGAGTGATAACATTTTTAAAATATGGGGCCCTTGGCCAGGACTCAATTGAATATCCAATATGACGCTGAAACTGACTTTTCAGAAAAGGGGATGGTTGATATTCTCATCAATCTAAACTGGTACAATTTGATATTGTGTTTTCAATGAGTGTAACCGAAAACATTCCTAATGAACACAGGTGTTGAAAATGTTATTCTATAATAACAGCTGTTGTGGATGATTTGCATTTGATTAAGGCAAACATTTGTAGAGTTATGTGATAGCCCATCCCTCTGTGGGACAGATGGCCAACACAATCAACACAATCAACATGTTTATCTGGTCATTCAGTCATTAGTCAGCAGTTTCTCTTCATCCCCTGGAGAGTAATTAGGCTTCTACCACCATGTGAGACCAAACAGACACAAGCAAAAACAAAAGTACCCCATGGTTGCCAAATCTCCTTTGACCAATTAAGCTTGAAGCCTCCCGGAGGTAGAGTAGCCATTCTCTCCTCCTCTAGGACTGGTGTGAGAGTTAGAGTGAGAGTAAGGGCAAGGGTTACTTTTGACCTTGTTTGTGTAACTGAGTTGAGATGGTAAACTCACTCTTCAAGTTCAAATACCCCCACCCGTGCCATTTAATAGGTAGCTTTTCAGTGGCGCAGCTGGTAAACATTGGGTGTTGGAGACGGTCACGTGTGTTGGCAAGTCAAAGGTTGTTGTGTGAGGCTAGATGACGTCTGTTTCAACGGCTGTGGTATCTGTGGTGTTGTGGACGTTTGTGTTCCCTCACTTGTGATTATAAAGGTTCACTAGATCAAAAAGACCCAAAAAATCATAAATTAAATCATGCATGTGTAAAGTCAACCAAAAACTGAAAATAAATATTTCATATGCATATTGTAGTATTTTCTCAAATATCAAAGAAAAGAAAATCGCATTCATTATTTTATTTTATCATTATTTATTTATGTCTTCCCCGCACACAAAAAGATAAATACATTCTCAGCAGGGATTTCTTTCTAGCTCCTCTTTCAGGGTTCTTAAAAAACATGTTATGTTTGTTATGGATGTATAAGAAGTGCTAAGACTAAAACAGGTTTTCCCTGTTGGCGCTGGTATATATAGGTGTTTAAAATAACTTTTGTCGTCGTTTAAAAATATTCATGAAGTCCTGTTGGTGCTACTGATTTCAATGCCTGTGTCCATCTGCGTTGTATGGTCTTCCGCTGTCCACGGTCTACCAGTGGTGGCTATGTCTTGACTGTAGACTGAAAAATGTGGGTGAATGAGAGGATCTTAGTCTGCCACGCTTCCTTTGTTTGCCTCCCCGAATAGTGCGCTGCCCGCCTCCTTGGGTACTGTGGTACTGGGGGTACGGTGGGTGTTTACGCAACAACTACTACTACCACTTCTACTGCCACCTGCTGTACTGGTCTGGAGGTTTGATGATTCTCAGGTCAGAAGAATTTTAAGATCCATCTACAGGTATACTTCTACTGAAGGCAGAAAGCACTGTACTTGCAAAAATGCATATTGTTGGTACTTTTAGGAGTGGTATGTGCTAAATATCTGCCTGCCTGCTGTGGGTTTCGAGCAGGACAGAGACCAGTACATCTCGCTAGCTAGCTTGCTAGCTAGCTCTCTTGACAATGATTTTGTAGATTGCGCTTGCATTTGGTGGGAAATGTTTTTCGAAATATTTTAAGCTTTGTTGTAATATTGTAAAGTACAATATGCATTTCTCGCCGATGCCTATCTAGCTAACTTCATAGAAGTAGTGAGTTAGTTAGCTACAACTCAAAAGTGTGACATTAAGTTAACTGATGAGGTAATAGTGAGCTCGCCAGTTTAGGCGGCACTAGGTTTAAAATGGCGGCGGGTTTTGCATTGAGAGTGACGGCCTATTTTAACACCAGCTAGAGTTAAATGAAAAGACAATGCAGGCGATTAATATGAGTACTATTGTAATCCTGATTTCACACATTTTATTTAGCTAGTTTTCTTTTTGACGTGCTTAAACTTTGTAGGCAGGTCAAACGTTCTGGCCACAATACTATCCCAATGGGGACGAGTTGAGATTTCTACGTCCACTGCCAAGCAATATAGCCGTTTCTGGACTTTTTAAAACATTCAAAATTTCCCAAATAATGCGAAATAGTGTACATTTACCTGTCAGTTCCTGTTATCATTACAAACTGTGTTTTCTTCATAAAAACAATAGCGTATAAGCAGTTAGCATTTGCCTGTGTTTTGCGCAGAAGGCTAATCAAAAGACGAGGCTTAATCATAAACACATTAATTACCAGCAATTTGGATATTTATTACGTAAAAAAATAACAGTGAAACGAACTACAAGTTAATCGATATCGAAGAGTTGTTATTTTTGGACATGACAGTGTTATGGTGCTTATTGTGAGAACATTTTCATTTAATACTTGTAATGGATTATTATAAAAAACCTAATGATGTTTAATGGATTGTTTTGTTTGCCTCCTCCATCTTCAACCCAGACAGACCAGACCTGGACATCCTAACGTCTTCAGCTCCAGTCCTCCCAGTAGTTGTTGCTTTCTTTGTTTCTTTGAACATTTATCTCCCATGATTACAACAGAAATATCATGCACAGTAGCACTAGTTGATAGCAGTTATGGGTGAAGATCTTAACTGATGTGTATACGTGTATAAGTAGTTTATAGAAAGACTATTAATATTAATAATCTACAGTTGCACACTGCTTCAAATATCAACACAACTCAGAAGGATTTGCACAGAAAAAAGGTCAAGTTTATTTGGTCATATTCTCAGGGGGGGTGAGCGAAGATGAAGACTAAGTCGTCATCGGAGGCAATAAGCTCCAGCAGCCTTGCAAGCTCTTCATCACTATCCTCATGTTCAACAGTCAGAGCAGACAGCGTGGTCTCAGAGACGGCTTTCTCCACAGATATGTCAGTGGCAGTGGTGGTCAGTTTGTGCCTGTAGTCAGCCTCGGTCTTTGAGGTCGATGCCTGTGTGTCTTTCTTAGAGACTGCAGCATTGTCATCATAATGAGTGGACATATCAGGGATGCCAGGAAGCTGCCATTCTACCTGGGGCTCACCCATGCTCCGCACCAGGGAGGTCTGGGAGAGGGAGGCCTGTCAGGAGAGAGAGAGAAGGAGAGAGTAAGGTTGCGGCCAGAGGGGCAGGGTTCAGGGTCAGGGGTCATGGTTAGGGACTCACCTGGGCAGATGGTTTACTCAGCAGAGAATCTGGCGTTAGGAGAATCTCCATCACTGGAGTCCTGACCATTCTAGGGCTCCTTGTTTTTGGCTGTCAGGGATAGTAACAATGCCCATGAGAACACAGTAATATACAGTAAACTTGGAGAGATGTTTGACATGTTATAGTAGAGATTATGATTGTCTTACAGTTCCTTGTCCTGTGTCTTCATCCAAGTATTCTTTTGGTGGTGGTGTACAGGGTTCAGGATTTTGAGTTTTTTCCTTAGTTCGGTCTTTTCCTTTCCTCACAGTCCTTTACCCATTTTCCTTAGTCCTTTTATTCTTAACATTTTTTTTTACCTTTCCTCTTCTCATTGCCTCTGGAGAGAGGCCTTGGGTCAGTACCTGTGAAAGATATTCCAAAAAATAAGCTTTTTAGTGAAGCTTTTGAATTCTATGTGATATTAAAAACCAATAGATCCCTCAGAGCTCTTACTGTTTTTACAGTTGGTAGGATCGTTGGCAGAGCCGTCATATTTCCTGCTGCCTTCCTTGGAATGGGCAGACTTTTTCTGCCATTTTCCTCCACAGCATGTTAACAAAGACAGCAGCTGAAAAATCGCCAGTGCTGAAGAGGTAGCCTTCTTTTTCCTGGTCTTGCTGGTCGCCTTAGGTGTGAGTTTCTCCTTAGAGGAGACCCTCGGGTCACTTTGTGACTGACCCATGATTGACCCAAATACTGATAAAACAAGAGATAACTTAAACCAATCTGTCTTAGGTATGAGTATGTGGACACAACCAGAGCTTGTGTGAAAGACACCTGTCTGATACTGAAGGTTTGTCTTGCCCTGTAAAGATTCTGGTGCAATACATGTTTTGAGTTGTTTTTTTTGTAATCAATTAATGGTAATTAATAAATCAATTAGTAACATTAACCTCCTACTTATCAGCCTAACTTAACAAACAATATTGGTGGAGTCACAATTAAACGTGTTATCATTGATAATATAAAGCTGTAGTGCTCACTTGTAAAATGATTTTCATCTGGCAATTTGGGTAAGCTACTTCACTGAGCTCTATTAATTATTCAGACCAAAATTGCAGTCATCTCATTGTCGGTGGCGATAAAGGTAACCTACCAAATATTTAAGTGAAATGACACTGACACTGCACTGTAAGTTAACTTAACTTGTTAGTTGGCTAGATCATCCAGGCAGCGTAAACCAGAGTAATGTTGGCTAGGTAGCTACGTGTAACTTAATGGGCACTAACGGAAGGTCCGTGAATAAATATATACCTTTCTTTGGAAAAACAAATGTTATCCCTCCCTTGTTGCCTCGCTTATCGTTTCTGATGTCCCGACTTCTGCGACGACGACATGTCAAATCTACTGATCTTGATCTGTTCTGCTTGTAAACGCACCGACTGGAATATTCTAGTAGGGATGGTCGGATCGATACCAAAATATCGATACTTCGATCTTAATGCTTCAGTTTTGAGAATCGATCCTCATATTACAAAAACGATAACAGGTACTGTCTTTAAGTAGTGATTTTATTAACTTCATAGTATTCATTTGTTTTAATGTTTTAATTGCTGTTTGGGATAGGAACTACTTTTCCCTTCTTCTCGCTGCGCTCCCCATAGAAAGGCAGTCCTAAGGCCCGCACGCAGACGAGAGAAGCAGTTCTGCAGGGTGCAGTTCGTCTCAATGGCAGAAAGAAAGCGGAGCGCCGTTTGGAGCCATTTCACGGCAATAAACACGAATTAAAAAAATAGAGGGGTGAAATATAAAGGCTATACTGATCATTTTGCCAAAAATGGAGAAACAAACCACACGTTTGTTTCATTCGTAACGTTTTAATAGATACAATTCTAATTTTAATTACATTAACTTACTTATAATAATAAATAATAATAATAGTGTAGCGTCGGGGGGCAGGGCTATAGTTTATGCCGTGTTCCCATGGTGCATTGTGTTGATATCAAAATACATTGTGTCTATTCTGGCATACCCCTTCCCTCTCTCTCTCGCAGACACACCTACCGAGTGAGACATTATGTAGTGTAAAAGTGTGACATTATGTAGTGTAAAAGTGTGACATTATGTAGTGTAAAAGTGTGACATTATGTAGTGTAAAAGTGTGTGTAAACTAGACGTAGTTGTTAAATCCCTTATCTTTAGCATAACTTTCATTCCCATGTGTATAGGTCTACGGATGTGACTAATGTTGAATGAGGGTTTTACTTGCTTTTGGTTGCAGGGTGATTTGTGCCCCACGTAGTGAGACATAGTGAGATATGTACGTGCCTACCCCCTGGAGAGTGTTCCTGATCGGCAGGACAGTTGTTTCGGGGGTTTTCTTAATTATGTCATCCACTATGTAAGTCTTCTTTGGCCTACCGGCTTGTTTGCGATTGCTGAGCTCACCAGTGCTTTTTTTTCGATGTTCCAAACTGTTGATTTTGGCATGCCTAAGGTTTTGGCTATGTTTCTGATTTTCTCTTCATATTTTTTATATATTCATTATTGTATACATTTCATTGACTTTGGTCCTCATCTTGACAGACACAAATAGCAAACTCCAAAGGCAAATGCAAAGCCTAGAACCAATACTAGGAAATTGAAATAGCTCTCTTATGCCTGAACAAATTATATGACAGAACACACCTGACTTACCAGAAACACCTGTCAAGCCAAACGGTTGAAGTGTGGAGCCAAAAGAAGAGAAAAAGGCATTACTGTCCCATTACTTATGCAGGGCACTGTAAATAAAGTTTGATTTGAACTTGTCCTGATCCATGAAGGATGATTGTGCTCCCACAATAGACAGTGACAATGTGGTTCCCTTCCATAAAAAACATTATTTAGGTTAACTGACTGAACTCTATAACTAACAGTATAAAGTGTTTCTTAAACAAAATTGTGTTTTTACAGACGCGTGATTTGCACCAATTCAGTATATTTCAAAAAGCTGCGTAGCCAACAAATGCTCATATTTCTGATGGACCAAACAAGTTAGGGGGTGTATTCAAATTACAAACATGTCTCAGATAAATCTCAAAATGTGAAAAAAACTAAATCTAAAACTTTGAGATTGAGATTGAGATGCAAGGTGTTTCCAGTGCACTGATAATATGTAAACTTGACAGGCAATACATTTGAACATTTGATCCATGGTGTATTAGAATGTAATTTCAATGATGTGAAATATGTTTTTGGTATTTTAACCCTGAATTAATTTTCATTAACCTTGTTTGCAGATCGTGAAAGAGAACTTTGCGTGGTAAAATGCATATTTAAATAACTGCATTTATTAATTCACATTATGCCATACCAATCAGAAATACATCACAGATTCCTTTCATGCTGGCGCAACAGAATTCAATACAGAGAATCTCTGACGTAAGATTAGCAAAACAATATTCTTTAAAAACATCATACTACGTTGATTAGGAGTTGCAAGTGAGAAAAAGATTTAAGATATTTAAGAAACCATTTTGGGTGACAATAAGAGTCTCAAAATTAATCTTCGGATTTCTGGTAGATTTAGGCCATAAACAAGAGGATTCAAAATTGGTGGAAGAACTAAGAACTCAATTGATAAAATCACAACTACCAATGGATTTAGTTCATTAGCGTCATAACGACTTAGAGTAAGTTCACAAAACGCGGTTATTGAATAGTTAACAAATGTAATAATGTGAGGTAAACATGTTTGTAATGCTTTGCCTCTGAACTCTGAAGAGCTTTTCTTACAAACAAGTATAATTCTTAAATAAGTATATAAAACAAAACCCAAGGGTAGAAAGACGGTAGTTGCACTCACAAACATTCCTGCAATATTATTTATTGAAGTATCAAGACATGAGAGTTTCACTACTGACCAGTTAGAGCAGAATACTCTTGCTAATCGATTACCACACAATGGCAGCCTACTGGATAAGAACAGGACAAATCCAAGCGAGAAAACTGGATAGATCCAGGCAAAGGCTATCAAGAGACAAACTGCCTTTACATTCATTATGCTGTGGTAATGTAATGGCTTACATATTGCAACATATCTGTCATAAGCCATAATGGTTAAAATGGTGAGTTCATATGATGCGTAGGTATATATGATATATATTTGGGTGAAACAACCAGGACGGGATATCAAGTGAGAGTCAGAGAGGAGATCCATCATGAATCTCGGGAAGAAACCAGCAGAGCCATAGAGAGAATTGATTGACAGACATGAAATAAAAAAATACATAGGCTCATGCAGTGACCTCTCTAGAAATACGACAAGTAATATGACAACATTGGAAACTATAATGGCAACATACAGAACCAGTGACAAGATAAAGAAAATGTATCTGGAAAATCCCTGGTCCTCAAACATGGTGAAGTAGAAATAGAATGGAGAAGTTCCATTTTCCATGTGAGCCAGAAACGGTGCTGAGCTGGGAAATTAGAGAGAAAACACTGGTGAATAGTGGCGTCTCTACTGTGTGAAGGAGAGGCATGCAGGGCTGCAACATCGGCCTGCTCCTGTAGCAGCTGATTGATCAGTTCATCTAGGTGTGCCCTTAAAGGGACATTAAACTTACAAGTTTGTCAGATAATGTCAAGAAGGGTCATAATCCCACATCATTGGTTATTGAACCCCAAGCGAATTGAAAGCATGTGCAGCAGTTAAAATCATATCTGTCCAAGTCCTGTGGACTTGCATTGACATTAGACTACCTCTGAGGTCTGAAAGCATCTGACAAATTTGGATTTTTGTCCCTTTAATGTCACTTCAGATTCCACTAACTTCCACTTTACTATAACTGACACTTAGGTAGGTCTTGTGAATTGAGATATGTTTTCTATTGCTAAATCAATCAAACTAAATTACAAAGTAACAAAAACAATCCATTAAGTTTTCCCTTTTGTTTTGCATGCCTTGTATTACAAACCCCATAATGGGGTAATATTCCAAAAATATCTTAATCTAAAGTTTACACAAATACTGAAAATGCACTCTTTATCAACATGACACATTATTATGTAAATGCTGTACTCTGTATTACTAATATATTAGCACCAGACATACATCACCAAGTAGCCTTCAGACCATTGAGGGCATGTTCAGATTACCTGCTTGTGTTGCCACATCTGCAGCCACACTGCTGTGTAATGAAGTACATGTATTTTATCCTGCTCATCCTCTCCTCTGTGACTACAGTGACGAGGACTCATAAGAGAATTAAAGCAATGACATATTACTGTTTTTCAATTGTTGAAAATCGCAGATCTTCCATTATGTGCTTTTTAAAGCTTTATCTTAAAAACCTGCCTTATATGAAGAATGTTTTGAGCATAAAGCCTTATTTTTAATATTATTATTATTAATAATAATAATAATAATAATAATAATAAACCATTCTTTATACAAGGGTGTCCCACTGAGACCAAGGCCTCTTTTTCACAGGAACCCTGCTTATATTGTATCGATTTTCCACACTGTACTTTTAGCTAAAAAACTTGCCTTATATGGAGAATGTTTTAAGCAAAAAATCATATAATGATTGGACTTTCCTATCAGACCGAAAATGTATCAGATAATATTAAATTACTTCAACAATCAAATTGTTGACATTTAATAACACATTATTTTAACGTTCTATAGTGATCAGGTATTTCTCTATAGCTGATATCTTTTTATGTTTTGTTGATGATGACGGCTCTGGATATTTGTCCTTACTAAATATTGCAGGAGCATGACTGCTGTCATAGCTATCTCTTTTGAAAAGCTGGTGTCATGAAAGTTTTTATTTTCCCCAGGAAACTAGGGGTATTTCATGATTCAAACACAATTCAAAACTCTGGGATAGACAAAAATGCATTAATTTATATTAAAAATACTTTATTTAACCCACATTGGCCAATAGTGGGGAGGTGATTAGAAAGAATACATGAACAAATTACACAAGAAATTGTCACATAAAACACACCTTTGCAAGTCATGGCTATTGATAGTATTGGATTTGTCATATATTCATGTAACAGTTGAATATAGGAAGACTGCACATAAACTACTGGCCTCAAGTGACCCAAATACAGTTAGCCTACCCTTCTTAATGTCAGAGAAAGTCCAAATTCTGTTTGGGTAGGTATAGTTCTGTGTCGCCTTGAGTCGGCGTCCCATTTGCCCAGGTGCTCATTCGCCGGGGTCGCCGCACTTGGAGCTGGGCCCGGCAGGTGCTTCTCAGAACCTCGGCCTGGTACAAACGGGGGGCAGACCACCAGCGAACTCCCGCTCCCACTTACCAGCCAGGGCAGAGGGTCTGGCTTTCCACCTGAGACCTTCCTCTGCAGGTTGAATCCCACGAGCTGGCTCCCCGGTTTGTGGATCCCTTCCCAGTGTCTAAGGTGATCAATCCTGTGGATTAATGTGGATAATCCCAGATCCCTAAGGGTTCACCCCACCTTCCATGTGGCCAGGGTAAAGCCGATGAAGGAGAGTCCCCTGGTTCCCACCTCCAGGCCCCCCCCCACCCCCCCGGTTCATCGATGAGGGGCTGGTGAACACAGTTACGCGGCTCCTGGCTGTTCGGTGGGACATGGCCGGCTGTACCTGGTGGACTGGGAGGGGTACGGGCCTGAGGAGAGGTCTTGGGTCCTCGCTGTTATGGAAAATACATTGATAGAACTGCTTGAAGGATATACACTTTCATATGACTGATAGAACTTGTGTAAATACTGTGATTACATTTTCTCTTGCCACACCTCTAAAGTTCTATACCCATTGTTCTGAGAAACGCTGTATGATTACCATATGGATGGCGGTGGTTTCAGAGGGAGTGGTGGGGGAGAGCGAGAACAAAGGTACAGACACATCTTGCCGACAGGAAGGTGGATAAGTGTGAAATGTTGAACGCCGATTGATCAATAAGAAAGTCTCCCCATTGTCTCCCGCCACCTCTCACGTAAGTACAAGCTCGCAGGTGATAGCCTTTGTGGCGCCTACCATTATGTTCCATCTGTATTAAAGACAACCATGAGAATCGCCTCTTCAGACTTGTGCTAAACGGACCCTCGGATTTACACTGGGCTGCTGTTGGACTCTTGTCTCTTGTTTGCAAGCAATGATAAATACCGGACTCAGATATTGTGGCTACTCAGGACTGTATTTCTTGAATCTCACCTCCGAAGAGCTGAAGTACAGAGTGGGAAATCCTAGACATCCACCACACCACCAGGGACATTGTGGATCCTGACCCCATCCGGGAGTTTCACCAAGCCCATCCTGACCTGCCTGGGACATCAGGTGCCGTCTCTGGGGGGGGGGGGGGGGGGGGGGGGTACGTCTCGTCCTGTTTCTTATTTTATGTTTGTTTTTGTTTCATCTTATTCATTTTTTGTTTCCTGTTTGTTTTGTGTTCCTCACCTTGTCTCTCGTTTCAGACACTTCACCACCTGCCCTTGTGTGTTTCCCGCCTGTGTGATTGTTGACCCTGCCCTGATTAGCTTCACCTGTTCCTCATCCTTCCCTGTGTATTTAGTCTGTGTGTTCGCCTGTCTCTGTGCCAGTTTGTCTTTGTACCTTGTGTCAAGCGTTCCAGCGATCTTTCCTAGTGTTGAGTATTCCTGGTTATTTTGATCTCTGATAATGTTTCTGACATTGTCTTTTGCCTACCCCTTTTTGGATTATCTGCCTGATTTTTTTTTAACCGCCTACTTGTGTAATAAACCCTGCTTTGCCTATCCCCTTCCTGGATTATCTGTCTCCCCATTGACTGCTTACCTGTGTACCAAACCTTTTTTTTAAAGTTGTAAAAGTCATCCCGAAACTACCTGAAACTATCGTCCTGCTGTACCCCCTCACAAATGGACTGTAAACATGTTCTAATCAGATACATATAAGAATACACAATAAAAAGGACATGCCCAAAAAAGAATAATATTACAAAGTATCCAACTATATTGTTTGTTGTGTTCACAGAACAAGAAAGCTTCACTATAGACCAATTCTCACAGTAAAGTTTCTCTATGTGTGAGCCACATAACCTTAGTCTAGAAGTTCTATTGGATTTAAGTTTTTGTGTCCGAGTCATGCATTTGAGTTCTCTGCCTACGTACAACAGTCATTACACATATGACAGGATAGTTTTGAAATGTGTGATTTTAATGACTGATGTACAGTTGATTCACTTACTTAGACAAATGTACTTATTGTAAGTCGCTTTGGATAAAAGGCGCCTTCTAGATTGTAGTGCCGGTTTGGATGAGTTGGGATTGATATCGGCCTACTGACAAAAATATGCAACGCTCTCGTCAACAGAGCTGTTTATTGGATCCGCTCGGGTAAATCAGCTATCGTGTACTTTACCTGAGAACCAAATATTTCATATTTTTCACTTACACGAACCACTACGTTATTCTCCCATCAAAAGTCACCTGAATTGCTTCTTTACCAGGGGATATGCCAAAGTTTGTCTTAGTAGAAATGGGGGGGGGGGGGGCACAGCCCTTCTTAGCCATTGTATTTCCTGCTCTACCCCCTCACAAATATACTTCCTACATCCCTGGATAACATCAAAATATAACTAAATTATAATTATGTAGAGATTTTGCAGGTGCACAATAATGTATAATATTGAACAGCCCACATGACAAAACAAATGTATATTACTATATATAACATTTGATGAAATCTGTCACAGTTAACATTCATCCAGGTTAGTCTCCGATGGTCTCAATCACGACCTGATGATTAAATACTATGATTCATTTGGTTTAATCTTCCTTAACACGATGAATCACGTTTCTTTATTTTCCATCGTGAGCTTTTCATCTTTATTGTGGCATGCATTGAATTTGATTGTTCTCGGCAAATATATGGGCCAATTGAAAAGTCAATGTCTAGACAGCTCTTCAGACAAAACAAAACCATCATTTTACCTTTTATCTCCAAATGGAAACTTGTGATATTTAAAATACTTTCAAAAATTAGCAGCAGTACAGTTCGGGCGTGTACTTTCAAATCTTGATTATATTTAATTTTACTTGATTTAAATATTGTCGAGCAACTTTATGGGATTTAAGCTATCCATGCATCTGGTTGCTCTCAGTTAGGTTTTGGAGTAAGAATGTGCCACGGTGTACGGTTGCTCATAATCCCCAGGTCAAGTCCCACATCTCTCTCTGTCCTTCTTCATATAAAAACCCAGCATTCTGTTTCTAACTTGAGTCAGTTTAAGCCCATAAATGAGGGGGTTGAGAATTGGAGGAATAATTAGAAATTCTATAGCCAGGAAGTTCTGAAGGCTTTGTGGTAAATCTCTGGAACCGTATCGAGCATACATTAAATCAAAAAGCAAGGCAACTGTGACATTGAGTAATGACAGTAAATGTGGCACGCATGTCTGCATGAACTTTCCCCTGTCCTTAATGGACCGTAAACATGTTCTAATCAGATACATATAAGAATACACAATAAAAAGGACATGCCCAAAAAAGAATAATGTTACAAAGTATCCAACTATATTGCTTGTTGTGTTCACAGAGCAAGAAAGCTTCACAATAGACCAATTCTCACAGTAAAGTTTCTCTATGTGTGAGCCACATAACCTTAGTCTAGAAGTTAGTAATACAACCATAGTCATACAGCAAACTGGACTGATCCATGAGAATGAGACTAACCTAGCGACCCTCTGGTTAGTCATAACAGCCTGATATTCCAGTGGTTTACATATTGCCACATACCTGTCATATGCCATCACTGCTAAAATAGAGAAGTCACAGGCGGCAGAAGAGTATATTACAAATACCTGAAACAGACATCCTGCATAAGAGATCTCATGAGTATGAGACAGCAGATCCAGCAGAAATTTGGGGTAGAAGCCTGCTGTCCCATAAAGTGCATTGATGCACAAATTGCACAGGAGGATGTACATGGGCTCATGGAGATTTTTATCCAAGATTATGGTCACAATGAGAGCAACATTAACTAGAACAATCACACAGTAACACAGTAAAGACAGAGAGAAGAGTGTGACTCTGTGGTCCATTGTCTCATTTAACCCAGAGAGTGTAAACACTGTAATGATGGATACATTGTCCATTGTGTGTGTATATCTTCAAATAACAACAATTCATCAGAACTACAGACAAAATATGTTTCTCATTCTAACGTTCAGCGTAAACTGAACTTTAACCCTTACCAATACATATTTCCATCTTGTATAAGGTACGAGTTGTTGCCAGTGGTAAGTAATTACCTGATATGCTCGTTATACCAGCTGTTAGTAAGAAAATGTCACATAGTACAATGGTAAGGTAAAGAGTAATGACCCGGTGCAGTGTGTTTCCATCCAGGTGAGTCTAGAGAACATTCTCTGTGCACACGGCTGTTTTATAGGCTCTCTAGCTGTAGAAACACATGGGCTGGTTGAGCTGGGAATTCAGGAGGTCCAATCAGTGATCTGAATTTAGTACATCTCAAATGTTCTCCAATAAACTGGTCCCTTGATAAAGAACATGCTGTTTGATTGGCACATGGTGTCCCTGCAGTACGGAGTTCTGACCAGCAGGCCTGTGAGACTGGTCGCTCTGTCGGCAGTGAGTGGAGGCTAGGTTGTTGTGGTTAGGGTTCGTATTTGGTTAGGCTAGGTTGCTGTCGTTGGGGGTGTTGAGGGTCTAACATTGCAGCTGTTAGGCCAAAGAATATGGACATTTTTAGTACATTTCAGCGTTTTGATTGCCTATGCCTATTTATAACTACCTAAAATTAAATAAATAAAATCAATTCAGAAATGCCAATTTAAAAAAATCTCAAAGCAACATGGAAAACTATAAATCAGTACTACAAAGGAAGAAGGCTTCTGTGGAATTTCTGTCAAACTTCTCTGATGGTGAAAGGTCCTTTACTGATCCTTTTGATATTACTTGTGTTTTTCATAGATTCTTTGTAAATGTGGGTGTTTCTCTTGGGGAAAAAATGGCAAGTACAAGTGGAAGTCCACTAGATTATATACATGGTTGTTATCCTCCTTTTTGTTCCTTCACCTTCCTGATACCAAAGAGGTAAATTATGTTGTAGACAATCTTAAAATATCAGCAGCAGGAGATAATGAAGCTAGTGCTGCTCTTATTTTACATTTACATTTCAGACATTTAGCAGACACTTTTATCCTATCTATACATCATCAGAAAAAGAAGGGGAGATTTTTTTTTAAAAAAATTTTTTTATTATTAACAGTAGAGATTGTCTGTACAGATGGGTAGTGGGGGGTGAAGAGGTCTTTAGGAGGCATAGTCAAGATGTAGCCTGAAGAGATGGGTCTTCAGTCTACGGCAGAAGATAGGCAGTGACTCTGCAGTCCTAACAGCAGTGGGAAGCTCGTTCTACCACTTGGGTGCCAACCCTAACCCTATTCTACAACCTTGCAGGGTTTGAGACAGCCAAGGAGTGCATGGAGAGGATCGTGCTGGCCTTGAGGTCAGTTGACAGAGAGCGTCTGTCAACTGACCTTGTGTCAAAAGATCCTCTATCATTGAACCACAAACCCACATTTTTGCAGCATTCATGCAGCTTCTCTTGAAACTGGTGTTGTTACAAATATTTAAAAGTTGTAAAAGTCATCCCGTAACTATCGTCCAATTTCTTTCTAAAGATTCTTGAAATGCCGGTATGTAAAATAATTCTCTTCTAACATCTAAATTCAAGTAATATCTTATTTGACCATCTGTATGGTTTCCGCTAGAATCACTCATCATATATCGCTCTTATAGAAGTTGACAAGATCTCCACTGCTTTAGACAATAATGAATTTGCTACACTATCTTGATCTTTCTAAAGCTTTCGATACTGTGAACCACATTTTTTTTAATGTCGAAATTATATAGATATTCAACTGGCTTCATAATTATGTTAATGATATAGAGCAATATGTCTTTGCTAAAGGATGCAAGTCCAATAGAGCCACCTTCCATGTGGCCAGGGTAAAGCCGATGAAGGAGAGTCCCCTGGTTCCCACCTTCTTGCCCCCCCCACCTCTACAGTTCTATAGCCATTGTTCTGAGAAACGCCGTATGATTACCATATGGATAGCATGGATAGAATAGTAAATAGATAGATAGATAGATAGATAGATAGATAGATAGATAGATAGATAGATAGATAGATAGATAGATAGATAGATAGAAACTTTATTTATCCCTAGGGGAAATTCAGGTTCCAAGTAGCTTAAAGACATAGAGACATCACACATAACATACACATACAACATACAACATACGCAGGATTGTAAACAGGAAGTCTATATGAACGCTATAGACAGATATGAATAAAGATACTGAGAAAAATATACTAAATACTAAGTATCAAACAAGTCCACATTGATGTGCTGAGGCTGTATGATAAGGGTGACAGGGCAGGGACTGACCCTGTGGTACAAGATAGTAGAAACTTATCTATTGGATTTAAGTTTTTGTGTCCGAGTCATGTATTTGAGTCCTCCGCCTACGTACAACAGTCATTACACATATGACAGGATAGTTTTGAAATGTGTGATTTTAATGACTGATGTACAGTTGATTCACTTACTTAGACAAATGTACTTCTTGTAAGTCGCTTTGGATAAAAGGCGCCTTCTAGATTGTAGCGCCGGTTTGGATGAGTTGGGATTGATATCGGCCTACTGACAAAAATATGCAACGCTCTCGTCAACAGAGCTGTTTATTGGATCCGCTCGGGTAAATCAGCTATCGTGTAATTTACCTGAGAACCAAACATTTCATGCTTTTCACTTGCACGAACCACTACGTTATTCTCCCATCAAAAGTCACCTGAATTGCTTGTTTAACAGGGGATATGCCAAAGTAGAAGGGTGGGGGGGGGGGGCACAGCCCTTCTTAGCCTTTGTATTTCCTGTTGTACCCCCTCACAAATATACTTCCTACATCCCTGGATAACATCAAAATATTACCTAAATTATAATTATGTAGAGATTTTGCAGGTGCACAATAATGTATAATATTGAACAACCCACATTACAAAACCAATGTATATTACTATATATAACATTTGATGATAGTTAGTCTCCGATGGTCTCAATCACGACCTGATGATTAAATACTATGATTCATTTGGTTTAATCTTCCTTAACACAATGAATCACGTTTCTTTATTTTCCATACTTTTCATCTTTATTGTGGCATGCATTGAATTTGATTGTTCTCGGCAAATATGTGGGCCAATTGAAAAGTCAATGTCTAGACAGCTCTTCAGACAAAACAAAACCATCATTTTACCTTTTATCTCCAAATGGAAACTTGTGATATTTAAAATACTTAAAAAAATTAGCAGCAGTCCAGTTCGGGCGTGTACTTTCAAATCTTGATTATATTTAATTTTACTTGATTTAAATATTGTCGAGCAACTTTATGGGATTTAAGCTATCCATGCATCTGGTTGTTCTCAGTTAGGTTTTGAAGTAAGAATGTGCCACGGTGTAGGGTTGCTCATAATCCCCAGGTCAAGTCCCACATCTCTCTCTGTCCTTCTTCACATAAAAACCCAGTATTCTGTTTCTAACTTGAGTCAGTTTAAGCCCATAAATGAGGGGGTTGAGAATTGGAGGAACAATTAGAAATTCTATTGCCAGGAAGTTCTGAAGGCTTTGTGGTAAATCTCTGGAACCGTATCGAGCATACATTAAATCAAAAAGCAAGGCAACTGTGAAATTGAGTAATGACACTAAATGTGGCACGCATGTCTGCATGAACCTTCCCCTGTCCTTAATGGACCGTAAACATGTTCTGATCAGATACATATAAGAATACACAATGAAAACGACATGCCCTACATAGAATAATATTCCACAGTATCCAACTATATTGCTTGTTGTGTTCACAGAGCAAGAAAGCTTCACAATAGACCAATTCTCACAGTAAAGTTTCTCTATGTGTGAGCCACATAACCTTAGTCTAGAAGTTAGTAATACAATCATAGTCAGACAGCAAACTGGAGTGATCCATGAGAATGAGACTAACCTAGCGACCCTCTGGTTAGTCATAACAGCCTGATATTCCAAGGGTTTACATATTGCCACATACCTGTCATATGCCATCACTGCTAAAATAGAGAAGTCACAGGAGGCAGAAGAGTATATTACAAATACCTGAAACAGACATCCTGCATAAGAGATCACATGAGTATGAGACAGCAGATCCAGCAGAAATTTGGGGTAGAAGCCTGCTGTCCCATAAAGTGCATTGATGCACAAATTGCACAGGAAGATGTACATGGGCTCATGGAGATTTTTATCCAAGATTATGGTCACAATGAGAGCAACATTAACTAGAACAATCACACAGTAACACAGTAAAGACAGAGAGAACAGTGTGACTCTGTGGTCCATTGTCTCATTTAACCCAGAAAGTATAAACACTGTAATGATGGATATATTGTCCATTATCTGTGTATATCTTCAAATAACAACAATACATCAGAACAAAACATGTTTCTCATTCTAACAACTGAACTTTAACCCTTACCAATACATATTTCCATCTTGTATAAGGTAGGAGTTGTTGCCAGTGGTAAGTAATTACCTGATATGCTCGTTATACCAGCTGTTAGTAAGAAAATGTCACATAGTACAATGGTAAGGTAAAGAGTAATGACCCGGTGCAGTGTGTTTCCATCCAGGTGAGTCTAGAGAACATTCTCTGTGCACACGGCTGTTTTATTGGCTCTCTAGCTGTAGAAACACATGGGCTGGTTGAGCTGGGAATTCAGGAGGTCCAATCAGTGATCTGAATTTAGTACATCTCAAATGTTCTCCAATAAACTGGTCCCTTGATAAAGAACATGCTGTTTGATTGGCACATGGTGTCCCTGCAGTACAGAGTTCTGACCAGCAGGCCTGTGAGACTGGTCGCTCTGTCGGCAGTGAGTGGAGGCTAGGTTGTTGTGGTTAGGGTTCGTATTTGGTTAGGCTAGGTTGTTGTGGTTGTGGTTAGGGTTCGTATTTGGTTAGGCTAGGTTGCTGTTGTTGGGGGTGTTGAGGGTCTAACATTGCAGCTGTTAGGCCAAAGAATATGGACATTTTTAGTACATTTCAGCGTTTTGATTGCCTATGCCTATTTATAACTTCCTAAAATTAAATAAATAAAATCAATTCAGAAATGCCAATTTAAAAAAATCTCAAAGCAACACGGAAAACTATAAATCAATACTACAAAGGAAGAAGGCTTCTGTGGAATTTCTGTCAAACTTCTCTGATGGTGAAAGGTCCTTTACTGATCCTTTTGATATTACTTGTGTTTTTCATAGATTCTTTGTAAACGTGGGTGTTTCTCTTGGGGAAAAAATGGCAAGTACAAGTGGAAGTCCACTAGATTATATACATGGTTGTTATCCTCCTTTTTGTTCCTTCACCTTCCTGATACCAAAGAGGTAAATTATGTTGTAGACAATCTTAAAATATCAGCAGCAGGAGATAATGAAGCTAGTGCTGCTCTTATTTTACATTTACATTTCAGACATTTAGCAGACACTTTTATCCTATCTATACATCATCAGAAAAAGAAGGGGAGATTTTTATTTTATTTTTTTATTTTATTATTAACAGTAGAGATTGTCTGTACAGATGAGTAGTGGGGGGTGAAGAGGTCTTTAGGAGGCATAGTCAAGATGTAGCCTGAAGAGATGGGTCTTCAGTCTACGGCAGAAGATAGGCAGTGACTCTGCAGTCCTAACAGCAGTGGGAAGCTCGTTCTACCACTTGGGTGCCAACCCTAACCCTAACCCTATTCTACAACCTTGCAGGGTTTGAGACAGCCAAGGAGTGCATGGAGAGGATCCTGCTGGCCTTGAGGTCAGTTGACAGAGAGCGTCTGTCAACTGACCTTGTGTCAAAAGATCCTCTATCATTGAACCACAAACCCACATTTTTGCAGTATTCATGCAGCTTCTCTTGAAACTGGTGTTGTTACAAATATTTAAAAGTTGTAAAAGTCATCCCGTAACTATCGTCCAATTTCTTTCTAAAGATTCTTGAAATGCCGGTATGTAAAATAATTCTCTTCTAACATCTAAATTCAAGTAATATCTTATTTGACCATCTGTATGGTTTCCGCTAGAATCACTCATCATATATCGCTCTTATAGAAGTTGACAAGATCTCCACTGCTTTAGACAATAATGAATTTGCTACACTATCTTGATCTTTCTAAAGCTTTCGATACTGTGAACCACATTTTTTTTACTGTCAAAATTATATAGATATGGGTTCCAAGGCAAGATTTTCAACTGGCTTCATAATTATGTTAATGATATAGAGCAATATGTCTTTGCTAAAGGATGCAAGTCCAATAGAGCCACCTTCCATGTGGCCAGGGTAAAGCCGATGAAGGAGAGTCCCCTGGTAACCACCTCCAGGCCCCCCCCCCACCCCCCCGGTTCATCGATGAGGGGCTGGTGAACACAGTTACGTGGCTCCTGGCTGTTCGGTGGGACATGGCCGCCAGTACCTGGTGGACTGGGAGGGGTACGGGCCTGAGGAGAGGTCTTGTGTCCCCACTGTTATGGAAAATACATTGATAGAACTGCTTGAAGGATATACACTTTCATATGACTGATACAACTTGTGTAAATACTGTGATTACATTTTCTCTTCCCACACCTTTAAAGTTCTTTAGCCATTTTTCTGAGAAACGCCGTATGTTTACCATATGGATAGCGGTGGTTTCGGAGGGAGTGGTGGGGGAGAGCGAGAACAAAGGTACACACATCTTGCCGACAGGAAGGTGGATAAGTGTGAAATGTTGAACGCTGATTGATCAATAAGAAAGTCTCCCCATTGTCTCCCGCCACCTCTCACATAAGCACAAGCTCGCAGGTGATAGCCTTTGTGGAGCCTTTGTGGCGCCTACCATTATGTTCCATTTGTATTAAAGACAACCATGAGAATCACCTCTTCAGACTTGTGCTAAACAGACCCTCGGATTTACACTGGGCTGCTGTTGGACTCTTGTCTCTTTTTTGCAAGCAATAATAAATACCGGACTCAGATATTGTGGCTACTCAGGACTGTATTTCTTGAATCTCACCTCCAAAGAGCTGAAGTACAGAGTGGTAAATCCTAGACATCCACCACACCACCAGGGACATTGTGGATCCTGACCCCATCCAGGAGTTTCACCAAGCCCATCCTGACCTGCCTGGGACATCAGGTGCCATCTCTGGGGGGGGGGGGGGGGGGTACTGTAACGTCTCATCCTGTTTCTTATTTTATGTTTGTTTTTGTTTCATGTTATTCATTTTTTGTTTCCTGTTTGTTTTGTGTTCCTCACCTTGTCTCTCGTTTCAGACACTTCACCACCTGCCCTTGTATGTTTCCCGCCTGTGTGATTGTTGACCCTGCCCTGATTAGCTTCACCTGTTCCTCATCCTTCCCTGTGTATTTAGTCTGTGTGTTCGCCTGTCTCTGTGCCAGTTTGTCTTTGTACCTTGTGTCAAGCGTTCCAGCGATCTTTCCTAGTGTTGAGTATTCCTGGTTATTTTGATCTCTGATAATGTTTCTGACATTGTCTTTTGCCTACCCCTTTTCGGATTATCTGCCTGATTTTTTTTAACTGCCTACTTGTGTAATAAACCCTGCTTTGCCTATCCCCTTCCTGGATTATCTGTCTCCCCATTGACTGCTTACCTGTGTACCAAACCTTTTTTTTAAAGTTGTAAAAGTCATCCCGAAACTACCTGAAACTATCGTCCTGCTGTACCCCCTCACAAATGGACTGTAAACATGTTCTAATCAGATACATATAAGAATACACAATAAAAAGGACATGCCCAAAAAAGAATAATATTACAAAGTATCCAACTATATTGTTTGTTGTGTTCACAGAACAAGAAAGCTTCACTATAGACCAATTCTCACAGTAAAGTTTCTCTATGTGTGAGCCACATAACCTTAGTCTAGAAGTTCTATTGGATTTAAGTTTTTGTGTCCGAGTCATGCATTTGAGTTCTCTGCCTACGTACAACAGTCATTACACATATGACAGGATAGTTTTGAAATGTGTGATTTTAATGACTGATGTACAGTTGATTCACTTACTTAGACAAATGTACTTATTGTAAGTCGCTTTGGATAAAAGGCGCCTTCTAGATTGTAGCGCCGGTTTGGATGAGTTGGGATTGATACCGGCCTACTGATAAAAAATATGCAACGCTCTCGTCAACAGAGCTGTTTATTGGATCCGCTCGGGTAAATCAGCTATCGTGTAATTTACCTGAGAACCAAATATTTCATATTTTTCACTTGCACGAACCACTACGTTATTCTCCCATCAAAAGTCACCTGAATTGCTTCTTTACCAGGGGATATGCCAAAGTTTCTCTTAGTAGAAATGGGGGGGGGGAGGGGGGGCACAGCCCTTCTTAACCTTTGTATTTCCTGCTGTACCCCCTCACAAATATACTTCCTACATCCCTGGATAACATCAAAATATAACTAAATTATAATTATGTAGAGATTTTGCAGGTGCACAATAATGTATAATATTGAACAGCCCACATGACAAAACAAATGTATATTACTATATATAACATTTGATGAAATCTGTCACAGTTAACATTCATCCAGGTTAGTCTCCGATGGTCTCAATCACGACCTGATGATTAAATACTATGATTCATTTGGTTTAATCTTCCTTAACACAATGAATCACGTTTCTTTATTTTCCATACTTTTCATCTTTATTGTGGCATGCATTGAATTTGATTGTTCTAGGCAAATATATGGGCCAATTAAAAAGTCAATATCTAGACACCTCTTCAGACAAAACAAAACCATCATCATTTTACCTTTTATCTCAAAATGGAAACTTGTGACATATTTAAAATACTTTAAAAAAAATTAGCAGCAGTCCAGTTCGGGCGTGTACTTTCAAATCTTGATTATATTTAATTTTACTTGATTTAAATATTGTTGAGCAACTTTATGGGATTTAAGCTATCCATGCATCTGGTTGCTGTCAGTGGATTTGGAGTAAGAATGTGCCACGGTGTACGGTTGCTCATAATCCCCAGGTCAAGTCCCACATCTCTCTCTGTCCTTCTTCACATAAAAACCCAGTATTCTGTTTCTAACTTGAGTCAGTTTGAGCCCATAAATGAGGGGGTTGAGAATTGGAGGAACAATTAGAAATTCTATTGCCAGGAAGTTCTGAAGGCTTTGTGGTAAATCTCTGGAACCGTATCGAGTGTACATTAAATCAAAAAGCAAGGCAACTGTGACATTGAGTAATGACAGTAAATGTGGCACGCATGTCTGCATGAACTTTCCCCTGTCCTTAATGGACCGTAAACATGTTCTAATCAGATACATATAAGAATACACAATAAAAAGGACATGCCCAAAAAAGAATAATATTACACAGTATCCAACTATATTGATTGTTGTGTTCACAGAGCAAGAAAGCTTCACAATAGACCAATTCTCACAGTAAAGTTTCTCTATGTGTGAGCCACATAACCTTAGTCTAGAAGTTGGTAATACAATCATAGTCAGACAGCAAACTGGACTGATCCATGAGAATGAGACTAACTGAGCAACCCTCTGTTTCGTCATAACAGCCTGATACTCCAGGGGTTTACATATTGCCACATACCTGTCATATGCCATCACTGCTAAATTAGAGAAGTCACCGGTAGCAGATGTGTATATTACAAATACCTGAAACAGACATCCTGCAGAAGAAATCACATGAGTATGAGACAGCAGATCCAGCAGGAATTTGGGGTAGAAGCCTGCTGTCCCATAAAGTGCATTGATGCACAAATTGCACAGGAGGATGTACATGGGCTCATGGAGATTTTTATCCAAGATTATGGTCACAATGAGAGCAACATTAACTAGAACAATCACACAGTAACACAGCAAAGACAGAGAGAAGAGTGTGACTCTGTGGTCCATTGTCTCATTTAACCCAGAGAGTGTAAACACTGTAATGATGGATACATTGTCCATTGTGTGTGTATATCTTCAAATAACAACAATTCATCAGAACTACAGACAAAACATGTTTCTCATTCTAACAACTGAACTTTAAGCCTTACCAATACATATTTCCATCTTGTATAAGGTAGGAGTTGTTGCCAATGGTAAGTAACTACCAACTAGAACACATATGCTCGTTATACCACCTGTTCGTGAGAAAATGTCACATGGTACAATGGTAAGGTAAAGAGTAATGACCCGGTGCAGTGTGTTTCCATCCAGGTGAGTCTAGAGAACATTCTCTGTGCACACGGCTGTTTTATTGGCTCTCTAGCTGTAGAAACACATGGGCTGGTTGAGCTGGGAATTCAGGAGGTCCAATCAGTGATCTGAATTTAGTACATCTCAAATGTTCTCCAATAAACTGTTCCCTTGATAAAGAACATGCTGTTTGATTGGCACATAGTGTCCCTGCAGTACAGAGTTCTGACCAGCAGGCCTGTGAGACTGGTCACTCTGTCGGCAGTGAGTGGAGGCTTGGTTGTTGTGGTTGTGCTTAGGGTTCGTATTTGGTTAGGCTAGGTTGCTGTTGTTGGGGGTGTTGAGGGTCTAACATTGCAGCTGTTAGGCCAAAGAATATGGACATTTTTAGTAAATGTCAGCGTTTTTATAACGAAGTTAGTGCTGCTCTTATTTTATATTTACATTTCAGACATTTAGCAGACACTTTTACTCAAAGCAACTTACAACAAGTACATTTGTCAAAAGTAAGTGAATCATCTATATATCATCAGAAAAAGAAGGGGAGATTTTATTTTATTTTATTTTTGTATTATTAACAGTAGAGATTCTCCGTACAGAGGGGTAGTGGGGGGTGAAGAGGCCTTTAGGAGGCATAGTCAAGATGTAGCCTGAAGAGATGGGTCTTCAGTCTACGGCAGAAGATAGGCAGTGACTCTGCAGTCCTAACAGCAGTGGGAAGCTCGTTCTACCACTTCGGACCCAACCCTAACCCTAACCCTATTCTACAACCTTGCAGGGTTTGAGACAGCCAAGGAGTGCATGGAGAGGATCGTGCTGGCCTTGACGTCAGAGCGTCTGTTGAAATTATATAGATATGGGTTCCCAGGCAAGATTTTCAACTGGCTTCATAATTATGTTAATGATATAGAGCAATATGTCTTTGCTAAAGGCTGCAAGTCCAACAGAGCCACCTTACCATGTGGAGTAACTCAAAGATCCATTCTTGGTATTATTTTATTTATATTAATGACCTTGCTGTGGTATCAAATACCATATTCCCTATTTTATTTGCAGATGACACAGTTGTTCTTTCCCAAACTTCAAAACCTTTATCAGTGAGGCAAACCTCGGTCTCCTTGATTATTCTAAATAGTTCCAACTGAATAAATAATCACTAAATCAATAAATAAAATGTTATTGTATTTTCAGAAAGGATGAAGTATAGTAAAGAAGAAGCTAAACCCTTTATTGAGGACAAATACATTCTTAATGTGTCACAAGATTTGTGGGCGTATTAATTGATGAAAAACTTTGCAGAAAAGAACATATTGATTTTGTGTGTACAAAGGTTATGACATATTTAGGAATTATTAGGAAGATCTGTGCATTTGTAAATAAGTCTTGTCTTCTAACTTTATACTGCAGTATAGTATATCCATACCTTACCTACTGCACTGTATTTGCCAGTTTGAATGTTCTCTCCATAAATTCCATTTATTACAGAAAAAGTTTGTTGGACTAGTTACTTTTTCAGTGAATCATCTGCGTCTTTGTTTTATAAACTTCAACTTGTTACCGTTTTTTGACAACATACAAACATGCATTTTCATTTGAGATTCCAGAATAGGTTTTTATCAGAGTGTTTTAAAATATATTTCTGTGAAAATTCCCAAATTCATTCTTATCCAACTAGACAATCAAAGAATCTCCATCTCCCTCTCTACCGTACCTACAAGGGGCAGTATTATATTAAATGCACAGGTGTGCATTTATGGAATGCTGACTCACACCTGGTAGACATCTTGCTCTCTCTGCCTATCTTTAAGTGAAAATTGAAAGTTACATTAATAGCATCCAGATGTGTAAAATTGTAGTCTCGATTAATATATTGTATATTCTTAAATGTGTTTCTTTTGGCGTGAGAATTAACGTTTTTAAGTTCTTACGTTTCTGCACCACTTATTGTGTTGTTATGTTTTTTCTTGTTTCATCTCAGAAGTAATATCTAAAGTCTGTTTTCTTTTCTCACTAACCTTTATGTTTTAAATCTTTAAGGTGAGGTTTTAATATAGGGCTTAGACAGGTTTCATACCTCACCTGCACATGCACTTTTAATCCATTTTATTTTTTAACTGTTTTGTAATTTCTTTATGTGTGCAAATAACAAATAAATAACACTAGAAGCCCTGGGCCCTCACTACCATTACTCTCCCTGCACCATTACCTGAAAGTGGTACGTTGTAAGTGGGATTAAACCTTCAGCTGAACAGGTGATCCAATTACACCTGGGTTAGACCCTGACATATTTTCATTGCCACAGGGTTCAGTCTTAACCTATCTAGGCAACACTGCCCTGGTAATAAACCAAGGAAGTTACAGTCACACATGTTTGTTGCATTTACTAATTGACATTATGCCATATCAATTTATACCATCTCTGACATACCATCTCTGACATAAGATTAGTGAAGCCATCAAAACTGTCAAATACATCACACTACATTGATTAACATTTTCAAGTCAGAAAAATATGAATGACAGTGAAGAATCCATTTTGGACATATTTAACAGAGTTTTGGGGAAACATGGTTACAAAACATTTACAGTTGGAATTGTTAGTAGTCCTTGTGCATAGAGTTGTAAAGTTTGTTAAACTTTGCTATCAAGAGTTTTTGTTTGGCATACGTTTTAAAGTAAAACATCTTGTCCCAGCGTCATTCTGTTTCCATGGAATTGTTGTCATGTAACTAAGACATTCACTAGATAAAAACATGAAAATGATTGACAGATTCATTGTTTCAGTTAGAAGCAGTTTGCATCGAGCAAGGGGAGGGAGAGAAGGAGACACTATTCTGAAATGTAGTAGCAATTCCCATTGCAGTCAAAAGAGGGCCCTTGCATACGGTACCTTTAAACTGAGGAAAATGAACTCCAAAAATGATGGTATTCCTCATGTATTTGTTTAATAAACCGTTATATTCCATATCAAGATGGACCCAGTGCATGCTTGTACCACAGTTATACTTCAAATCAGGTAATAGAGAGCATAAGGCCTGAGGCCAGAGGGTGTCATAAAACATGATTGTCTACTGTATGAAGACAAGCGTGTTGAGACTTAAATATAGTCAGATTACATAAAACATTTACAATGTTAACATTAACATGTCAACAATCTCAGAATTAGTCTGCGGATGAATGGCAGGTTTAGGCCATAAACAAGAGGGTTCAAAATTGGTGGAATAACTATAAACTCTAAAGATAAAATCACAGCTACGAATGGATTCAGTTCATTAGCTTCATAACGACTTAGAGAAATTTCACAAAACAAAGCTATTGAAAAATTCGTAAATGTAACAATATGAGGTAAACATGTTTGTAATGCTTTGCCTCTGAACTCTGAAGAGCTTTTCTTACAAACAAGTAGAATTCTTAAGTAAGTATATAATACAAATCCCAAGGGTAAATAGATTATAGTTGCAGCAAGAAACAGTCCTGCAATATTATTTAATTCAGTGTTGACACATGACAGCTTCACCACAGACCAGTTGGTGCAAAATACTCTTTCTATTTGATTATCACACAACGGCAGCATGACGGACAAGTATAGACAAAATCCAACAGCAAAAATGGGATATATCCAGGCAAAGGATATTAAGAGACAAACTGCCTTTAAATTCATTATGCTGTGGTAATGTAATGGCTTACATATTGCAACATATCTGTCATAAGCCATAATGCTTAAAATGGTGAGTTCATATGATGCGTAGGTATATATAATATATATTTGGGTGAAACAACCAGGACGGGATATCAAGTGAGAGTCAGAGAGGAGATCCATCATCAATCTCGGGAAGAAACCAGCAGAGCCATAGAGAGAATTCATTGACAGACATGAAATGAAAAAATACATAGGCTCATGCAGTGATCTCTCTAGAAATACGACAAGTAATATGACAACATTGGAAGATATAATGGCAACATACAGAACCAGTGACAAGATAAAGAAAATGTATCTGGAGAATCCCTGGTCCTCAAAAATGGCGAAGTTGAAATAGAATGGAGAAGTTCGATTGTCCATGTGAGCCAGAAGTGGTGCTGAGCTGGGAAATTAGAGAGAAAACACTGGTGAATAGTGGCGTCTCTACTGTATGAAGGAGAGGCATGCAGGGCTGCAAAATAAACATGGCACGAATGTCACTTTAGATTCCATTGACTTTCACTATAACTAGTTATTCTTCTCCATGAAAGTCTTGTAAATTGAGATAAGATTTATTTTGCTCGATTTAATTCGAACACAATTACAAAGCAACAAATTAGCAGTCAAGTTGTTCGTTCTTGTTCCTCTGCGTATTGTTTTCTGAGTAGAACACCAGTATTAATATTTCAAGAATATAATAATTTAAATCCATCATAAATAATGACAATTCTCAATATTAACATGCTATACTTTTACAAATACATTAGCACCATACACACCAAGTAGCCTTCAGACCATTGAGGGCATGTTCAGATTACCTGCTTGTGTTGTTGTCACATCTGCAGCCACACTGCTGTGTGATAATGTCTTTTATCCTGCTCATCCTCTCCTCTGTGAATTCAAGATTCAAGATTCTTTATTTGTCACGTGCATACAAGTATACAGTGAAATGCAATTCAGTGACGAGGCCCCAGAGGAGAATGGTACCATTAGCTTGAAGTGATTATTGGAACCTTCACTTCATGGATGGTTGACCATGTTGATCAATCCAGATGGTTTACCTGATGATCAATCCAGATGGTTTACCATGATGATCAATCCAGATGGTTTACCATGATGATCAATCCAGATGGTTTACCATGATGATCAATCCAGATGGTTTACCATGTTGATCAATCCAGATGGTTTACCATGATGATCAATCCAGATGATTTACCATGTTGATCAATCCAGATGGTTTACCATGATGATCAATCCAGATGATTTACCATGTTGATCAATCCAGAATGTTTACCATGATGATCAATCCAGATGGTTTACCATGATGATCAATCCAGATGGTTTACCATGTTGATCAATCCAGATGGTTTACCATGATGATCAATCCAGATGATTTACCATGTTGATCAATCCAGAATGTTTACCATGATGATCAATCCAGATGGTTTACCATGATGATCAATCCAGATGGTTTACCATGATGATAAATCCAGATGATTTACCATGATGATCAATCCAGGTGAATATTGTTGTTCTTTATGTATGTCCAGCGGGTGGGCTTGGTATTGATGTATTGCTTGAGGCTGATCCGGTTCTTTGATGTCACCATTTGCTCGTCAATGGAGACTTGTTGATGAGGGTGATAGAAGGCCCTGCATGCCACAATGAAAACCAATAGTTGTCCTGCCAGCTCAACTCTGTGATATAACCTTTTCGGTTATATTATTTAACAGAGAAGTTGTGGAAATATCTCGTAATGTTGAGAGAATCTGTTCTTGATTTTGCAGGACCACATCAGAGACAACTTGAGTCCGAGAGAAAACGTGGCAAGGGCGTTCAGGCTCTGCAGTTTGTGATGACAATGCGCTTGCTTGGCCTTGTTCTGAAAATAAAATGAAAAAAAATTTGAATGCAAATGTTTGAGTGTTAATTGAAATAACAGCAAAGAAGCCTATAGTTTATATTTTAGATTCTTCAAAGTAGCTACCTTTTGCTTTTGACTCTTGGCAAGGTGTGTCCAAACCTTTGACCGGTACTGTATATTGTTGTTTTTTATGTCCCATGCACCAATCTCACCAAGTCAATTTCCTCTATGTGGAAATATAATTGGCCAAATAAAAGAATTTTGATTCTGTGTGCAGTATGGATTTTCTTTTTTGCTCCACAGCAATACAGATCATCAATGTGATGCTGTAACCTCAAACCTTACCATGATGCTACCTTAAAAGATATTGTTCGAAGGCAGTTACTTGACAAAACTATATTGGTTGCTTTTACAAAGTTTAATACAACACTTTCCACGTTGTTTTCTAGTGGTGGGCCAGCCACATCACAAGCTGCCAGTCTCTGCTTTAAAATGTAAGTTTAGTTTTGAGTAATGTAATATGAAAATGACATGCTGTCTGTTTTTCTAAAATTAGAATTATATTAACAATCTTATTTAAAATAAGTTTGTACTGTAATCGTAAGGATGAGAAATTGTCCACAGACTGTCAATGAATGTTCCTTAATTTTAAATGAAGCATACAACATGGAATCAACTTGATTTACATCCAATTTAATCTGTAATTATTCCTGTATCATGTGGATCAAAGGTTTTGAGAATAAAGATCTACATTCCTACCAAATGCAAATATTGGTTTTAATCAAGAGTACACTTGACAGCTTTTAATGAGTGATTTGAGGTTCTTGACATTTAATATAATAATTATAAAGGTTTTGGCAACATATGGAATATCAGCGGCCATTTACAAGTATGTTGAAATTATTCAAGATTCAAGATTCTTTATTTGTCTCGTGCATACAAGTATACAGTGAAATGCCAAAGAGAAAACACATAAAAGCTCAAAAAAACGCACATCCTCTGCGGAGCTCTCACAACGGCGACCGGCATCGGCGGCGCCATTTATACTATTATCCAACAGTGGGATTTATAAACCTGGAACTTGATGTGTAATTTCTGTTTTATTTGCATCTAAAGTTTTAATTTGAAATCAAACATGCTAAATTGTGATCTGCACATATTTCCAATTCATATCGCTGATCAGTCATGTTTCAAAATATTTTAAGAAACTATCATAATGGTCAAATTGATTGATCGAAATTTAGTGCAAAAATTAAGCACATTTTATTAACCAAAACATTCCTGGAATCTGGAGTTTTAAGACAGGAACCAAACAGAAATAAACCTTGCGTTAGTCAGGCAGGGCACTCTTAAGTTACAGCACAGCTGTCAGTCAGGTGACAGAACAGTTGGTTCACACAGATGCACAAACACAGTCACATGTTCAAGGGACAGAGGCTTAAAAGCAGCCAACAGTAGTTACGCGGTTGTACTGTCCCATCCAAAACCCACAGCCCCCACCCGATAGATCGCTCTGTATGCAGCCTGCCTTTGGGGGTCAAAAAATGTATTAAAGGTTTCTTTTTAGTAGTATTTATTTCATTCAGGGATGTAGCCAAATCGGCCTAAGCCGATTTCAAGCTACCACCCCTTAACATTCCAGCATTCTTTGCATTGTATTGAGTGATAACATTTTTAAAATATGGGGCCCTTGGCCAGGACTCAATTGAATATCCAATATGACGCTGAAACTGACTTTTCAGAAAAGGGATGGTTGATATTCTCATCAATCTAAACAGGTACAATGTGATATTATGTTTTCAATGAGTGTAACCGAAAACATTCCTAATGAACACAGGTGTTGAAAATGTTATTCTATAATAACAGCTGTTGTGGATGATTTGCATTTGATTAAGGTAAACATTTGTCGAGTTACGTGATAGCCCATCCCTCTGTGGGACAGATGGCCAACACAATCAACACAATCAACATGTTTATCTGGTCATTCAGTCATTAGTTAGCAGTTTCTCTTCATCCCCTGGAGAGTAATTAGGCTTCTACCACCATGTGAGACCAAACAGACACAAGCAAAAAGAAAAGTACCCCATGGTTGCCAACTCTCCTTTGACCAATTAAGCTTGAAATCTCCCTGAGGAAGAGTAGCCATTCTCTCCTCCTCTAGGACTGGTGTGATTCACAGGTGGCAACATGTGTCTCTGTGTATCTTGCAGACAATTCTACTTGCATGTCAGCCCACCACCTCAAGCTCAACCTTAACAAGACTGAGCTGCTCTTCCTCCCAGGGAAAGCCTGCCCTCTCCAAAACTTCTCCATCACAGTAGATAACTCTACTGTGAACTCCTCCCGTACAGCCAAGATCCTTGGGGTGATCCTTGTCAACCACTTATCCTGTGTGGCGAACATCACAGCAACAGCATGCTCCTGTAGATTCTTCCTCTACAACATCAGAAGGATACGTCCATTCCTCACCAGAGAAGAAGCATAACTTTTGGTCCAAACACTTGTGATCTCTCACCTTGACTACTGCAACGCACTCTTGGCCGGTCTCCCCGCCTCCACCATCAGGCCTCTGCAGCTCATCCAGAACACTGCCGCCTGGTGATCTCCCCAAATACTCCCATGTCACTCCCCTCCTCCGCACCCTTCACTGGTTCCCAGTAGCAGATCGCATCAAATTCAAGACCTGGTGCTCACCTACCGGGCGGCAAAGGGAACAGCCCCTCCCTACTTGCAAGCAATGGTCAGTCCCCAAACCCCTGCCCGATCACTCCGCTCTTCCACCTCGGCTGGCCGCCTGGCACCGCCGCTTCTAAGTGGATGCAGCAGCCGCGCTACTCGTTCACGGCTTTTCACTGTCCTAGCACCCTGCTGGTGGAACAACCCTCCCACTGCTGTCATGACTGCAGAATCACTACCCATCTTCCGCCGGAGATTGAAGACCCATCTATTCAGGCTACATCTTAACTGTCTCTCCTGTAAATAAATTAATAAAAAATAAATAAATAAATAATAATCATAATTCTTCCTTCCTCTACCATTGTGACGACCAATAGCCCCTAGTCCTAGCATAGATTACTTTTTGTTATGATGACTGATGGATAGATGATTGACTTACTTAGACAAATGTATTTGTTGTAAGTCGCTTTGGATAAAGGTGTCTGCTAAATGCCGTAAATGTAAATGTTATTTTATGGAGGACGGTTATTGACGGCTGGTGCCGTTCAAGATTAAGGAGGACGATTATAAAAAAACAAATGTGTGAGCATGGTGTTATTTCTATTACAGCCAGGGACGAACAGGGGGGGGGGGTATTGATTACAGCTAACCCATACTGCATGACTCGTTGTATTATTCCCTCTCGCGAAATAGACTTCCTACAGTACGTCCCTTTCTCCAAGTATTTGAGCAGAGTGGGAGCGAGTAAGTGTTAATGTTAGTATTGAAGTGTTCAAAGCTCTTTGCTTCGTGAGCGCACTGTGGGGTGGCGGAACCGGGACATACACTCACCGGCCACTTTATTAGGTACACATGTTCAACTGCTCGGTAACACAAATATCTAGTCAGCCAATCACATGGCAGCAACTCAATGCATTTAGGCATGTAGACATGGTCAAGACGACCTGCTGAGGTTCAAACCGAGCATCAGAATGGGGAAGAAAGGTGATTTAAGTGACTTTGAACGTGGCATGGTTGTTGGTGCCAGACGGGCTGGTCTGAGTATTTCAGAAACTGCTGATCTACTGGGATTTTCACGCACAACCATCTCTAGGGTTTACAGACAATGGTCAGAAAAAGAGGAAATATCCAGTGAGCGGCAGTTCTCTGGGCAAAAATGCCTTGTTGATGCCAGAGGTCAGAGGAGAATGGCCACACTGGTTCGAGATGATAGAAAGGCAACAGTAACTCAAATAACCACTCGTTACAACCAATGCAGAAGACCATCTCTGAATGCACAACACGTCAAACCTTGAAGCAGATGGGCTACAAAAGGGGGTCCAACCCAGTACTAGCAAGGTGTACCTAATAAAGTGGCCGGTGAGTGTATAGCCAAAATGCAAGGTGGTGCGCAGTGACATACAGCAGGCGCCTGCTACTGTAGATTGCAGTGCATGATCGGATGAGTTGGGATGGACATACTGACAAATATATTGTAACGACCCTGTGTAAGGCCCGTTAGCAGCTCCGCCAAGTGAGTTAACTCTCTTGGTGTTGTGGCTAGCGCGGCCGGTTTGTAAGCGGAAGGTTGCGAGTTCGATACCCGCTTAAGGCAAGCTACTCTACCCCGCCGTTCGTTACATTGGTGTCAGAAGTGGGATGGTGCCCGTGAGGCCATCTGAGAGGCGTGTCCACGTGAGAGACTTGTATAGTGAAGCGTGAGGGCACGCTCTCCCGAACGGAGGGGATAGTGTAACGACCCTGTGTAAGGCCCGTTAGCAGCTCCGCCAAGTGAGTTAACTCTCTTGGTGTTGTGGCTAGCGCGGCCGGTTTGTAAGCGGAAGGTTGCGAGTTCGATACCCGCTTAAGGCAAGCTACTCTACCCCGCCGTTCGTTACAATATGCAACGTTTATCAGAGCTGTTTATTGGCCTTGTGTCATAAACCTGAGATCCGATCATTTCATGCTTTTCACTCACACTAACCACTACGTTATTCTCCATCAACTGTAACCAGAATTTCTTGTTTAACAATATTTTTCTCTACTTGATGCTGTATATTAGATTCAAAACATGGTGTTATAGTAAAACTGCCCCGTTTGGCAGTTTTGACGAAGGTGTATTTTCTCATTTGAGATCATCCTCCGTTCATGATGAAGCGATAACAATTCACAATTTATCACATTACGTGTGATGTTTGCAAGTGCAAGACGCATATCCTATCCTTCACAGCTCTTGTCACCACCTTGTGGTGGCTTTCGGCAGCACTTCATACCGTGACATTTCTGCAGCGACGGGACTTTGACGTCCGGACCACGCCGGTGTAAGGACTGCGCCTCGTGCAACGCTCGCCATTCTATCTCTTCGTCGACTCCAAGCACGCTGCGCTGTCCCCGCGCGAGAGACAACCGCTGCTGCTGTGAACGCCGACAAACGACTGACCTCTGCCACGTAAACACTGAGGCTTCCGCTCTCTAGCCCTCTCAAAAAGGGACGTGATTCCTGAGCTACACTGCTCTGAGTCTTTTAATACTCCAAATTCAGTCCACTGATCTGTCATTTTCTTTTAGATCTCCTACCCAGCTCGTGTTACTGGTCGTGGTGCGGATGCAGGTATCCCGTCTGTTCTTCGGGGGACCGCCTGCTGGCCTACAGCCTACCTGAACTCTGTATTTCCAACTCACTGCGGCAGTGGGAGGAGAGATTGTGGGACTCTGGGGCATGAGTTGGAAACGGACGGACGTTTTAATTCCATTTTTGTCTTAAAACTATTGTTATGTTTTTGCCATTATTGACACTGTTGTGTCAATTCATTAGATCTATAATTCCTTTAGGGAAACTCTAAGGCCAGAAAGTTATGTCCATCAGATGTGGTTAGTCTACTGTATACTAGTAAGGGCCTACTTTTCTAGACTTATACCTACCTAAGATTTACCTGTGTGTAGGGATGTCACTTTGTTATGACTATATTGACCATGAAGTGTGCAGTGGTTATTTTCCTGAGCACCATAGGAGTGTATTCTGAGTATTATTATGATTAAACCTTTTATATACAGGGGTGTCCCACGAAGACCAAGGTCTCTTTTTCACAGGAGCCCTGCTTACATTGTGGCAGATTTTCCACACTGTGCATTTAGCTTAAAACCTGCCTAATGTGGAGAATGCTTTAAGCATTAAATCATGCAATTATTGTACTTTCCTGTTGGACTAAAAATGTATCAGATAATATTGAACTCATTCAACAAACAAACAGTTGACAGTCAATAACTTTCTATAGCAATTAGGTATTTTTCTATAGCTGATATCTTTTCACGTTTTGTTGATGATAATGACAAAACCAAAATAGATATATTTTCAAAACTCAAGGTATCATATGATAGATAACACCCCACTCTTTCTGCTGACATATTTTAATCTTAATTTGGAGGACATATTTCACAGAGTTTTGGGGAAACGTGGTTACAACAGAAAACCTAGGGAGATTGTAGGGTCATTCTGCTACCGAACTTTGAAGCTGCACAGTTCTCAAAGTAAATGTTTTTATTTGTTTTATTTTCAGTTGGAATTGTTAGAAGTAGTCCTTGTGCATAGAGTTGGAAAGTTTGTAAAACGTTGCTATCAAGAGTTTTTGTTTGGCATACGTTTTAAAGTAAAACATCTTGTCCCAGTGTTATTCTGTAACCGTGGAATTGTCTTCATGTAACAAAGACATTCACTAGATAAAAACATGAAAATGATTGACAGATTCATTGTTTCAGTTAGAAGCAGTTTGCATCGAGCAAGGGGAGGAGAGAAGGAGACACTATTCTGAAATGTAGTAGCAATTCCCATTGCAGTCAAAAGAGGGCCCTTGCATACGGTACCTTTAAACGGAGGAAATTGAACTCCAAAAATGATGGTATTCATCATGTATTTGTTTAATAAACCGTTATATTCCATATCAAGATGGACCCAGTGCATGCTTGTACCACAGTTATACTTCAAATCAGGTAATAGAGAGCATAAGGCCTGAGGCCAGAGGGTGTCATAAAACATGATTGTCTACTGTATGAAGACAAGCGTGTTGAGACTTAAATAAAGTCAGACTACATAAAACATTTACAATGTTAACATTAACATGTCAACAATCTCAGAATTAGTCTGCGGATGAATGGCAGGTTTAGGCCATAAACAAGAGGGTTCAAAATTGGTGGAATAACTATAAACTCTAAAGATAAAATCACAGCTATGAATGGATTCAATTCATCAGCTTCATAACGACTTAGAGAAATTTCACAAAACATGCTTATTGAATAATTAGTAAATGTAACAATATGAGGTAAACATGTTTGTAATGCTTTGCCTCTGAACTCTGAAGAGCTTTTCTTACAAACAAGTAGAATTCTTAAGTAAGTATATAATACAAAACCCAAAGGTAAAAAGATTATAGTTGCAGCAAGAAACAGTCCTGCAATATTATTTAATTGAGTGTCGACACATGACAGCTTCACCACAGACCAGTTGGTGCAAAATACTCTTTGTATTTGATTATCACACAGTGGCAGCATGACGGACAAGTATAGACAAAATCCAACAGCAAAAATGGGATAGATCCAGGCAAACAATATTAAGAGACAAACTGCCTTTAAATTCATTATGCTGTGGTAATGTAATGGCTTACATATTGCAACATATCTGTCATAAGCCATAATGCTTAAAATGGTGAGTTCATATGATGCGTAGGTATATATGATATATATTTGGGTGAAACAACCAGGACGGGATATCAAGTGAGAGTCAGAGAGGAGATCCATCATCAATCTCGGGAAGAAACCAGCAGAGCCATAGAGAGAATTCATTGACAGACATGAAATGAAAAAATACATAGGCTCATGCAGTGATCTCTCTAGAAATACGACAAGTAATATGACAACATTGGAAGCTATAATGGCAACATACAGAACCAGTAACAAGATGAAGAAAATGTATCTGGAGAATCCCTGGTCCTCAAACATGGTGAAGTAGAAATAGAATGGAGAAGTTCCATTTTCCATCTGAGCCAGAAGTGGTGCTGAGCTGGGAAATTAGAGAGAAAACACTGGTGAATAGTGGCGTCTCTACTGTGTGAAGGAGAGGCATGCAGGGCTGCAACATAAACCATCTAGTTCATGGCACGAATGTCACTTTAGATTCCATTGACTTTCACTATAACTATTCTCCATGAAAGTCTTGTCAAGTTGTTCGTTCTTGTTCCTCTGCATATTGTTTTCTGAGTAGAACACCAGTATTAATATTTCAAGAATATAATGATTTAAATCCATCATAAATAATGACAATTCTCAATATTAACATGCTATACTTTTACAAATACATTAGCACCATACACACCAAGTAGCCTTCAGACCATTGAGGGCATGTTCAGATTACCTGCTTGTGTTGTTGTCACATCTGCAGCCACACTGCTGTGTGATAATGTCTTTTATCCTGCTCATCCTCTCCTCTGTGACCTCAGTGACGAGGACCCACAGGAGAATGGTACCATTAGCTTGTGTGGTTATTGGGACCTTCACTTCATGGATCAATCTCTCTCACACACACACACAACACACACACACACACAACACACACACACACACACACACACACACACACACACAATTATGCATGGATTTATACTGTTATCTAGTGAAGAGGTAAGGGAGGATACAGTATGATGGGGCAGGAGAAGGAGCAGAAGCTATAGTACATCAGGGTGTCAATAGAAATAACAGGATTTATTGATTATATATGTTATAAGTATGGAAGTATGGAAATTACAACTCATTAGACACACACACACACACACACAAACACACAAACACACACACACACACACACACACTGTAATGATGATGTTTCTGATATTGAAGAATAAGATCCAATGATGCATGGAAGAAGGTAGATACTCAAATTGAAAGTTGAATGAAGACAATTTATTAGACAACTCGACCTGGGACCACCAAACTACTATCCAAGAGAACGGTCAGCAGGGAAGTGACAACTACAAAGGGTTTGCAGTCAATTTTATAGTAAGTAATAAACAGGAAACCAGGACATAAGGCCCCTCTCCGTTAGGCTCGGCGCCAGTGAGTCTGACATGTTATCAACAGAGATCTTGGGGTCTGGTACCTCTTCTTGTGAAACCACATTCCAAGGGTCACTCAGGAAAATAACATCACTTCACACACACACAATCTCCCAGAGGGCAATGTTTTAAGAATTGTTGTTGTTGTTAGAACCACTGGCTTCATTAGGAGAACGTCTCTAATAGAAAAGGAGCCAATTCTTTTGGAAAAAAAAAAAAAAGCTTTGTTGAAATCTGCAGTAATACCATCAACCCCAGGGGATTTCTTGAGTTTACGGTGATCAATCATGTATAATATACATGTATAAAGCATTCCTTTAGCAAACGAATGTTTTATTTCGACAGCGGAAATATAAATAGCGTGGGACAGTGCAGGAACAGACCAATGCATGCATCAATGGGCGTTTTCTGATGTCAAGGAACACTTATATAAAGAACCGCCCCGAATTGCGGTCTACAATTTCACACTACTGGGTTGTCCCAAGCAGAAGGTCCCTCCCTCTACAACAACCCTCGGCACAAAAAAGAGGCAGGCAACAACGTGCTCTCCCTGTAAAGGCTGGTCTCAATCACGTCCTCATAGTGGAGATAAATGGGCCCCTTATTACTTCGGAAGCCTTACTTCTATTAGTACTCATCGTGAAGATGTCTGGCCGTGGAAAAGGAGGAAAGGGACTTGGAAAAGGAGGCGCCAAGCGTCATCGCAAAGTTCTCCGCGATAACATCCAGGGAATCACCAAGCCCGCTATTCGCCGTCTGGCTCGCCGTGGGGGTGTTAAGCGTATTTCTGGTCTGATTTACGAAGAGACCCGCGGTGTGTTGAAGGTGTTCCTGGAGAACGTGATCCGTGATGCCGTCACCTACACCGAGCATGCCAAGAGGAAGACCGTCACCGCCATGGATGTTGTCTACGCTCTGAAGCGCCAGGGACGCACCCTGTACGGCTTCGGCGGTTAAACTTTTCCGAACCTTAACAGCCCGACCTGAAATCCAAAGGCTCTTTTAAGAGCCGCCCATTTCAACATACAAGAGTTCATTCCATCTAAAACAAAGTAGTTAAGCAATGTAGGTCCTCAGTATTCCAACGGCTGACAATGACAATCCCACATATAGAAATTACAGTTCTGTTCGTAAGATTATTTCGCACCGCATAGTGTGGGGCGTCGTGGGCTATTCCCACCATCATTGTAATAATACGTGTCTTTCCAAACTACCGTCCCGAAAGGACAATTTCTTACAGACGCAAAGTATTGGAGTATGAGGGACTTGTTGTTCTGATAACACGATTAGGAAGGATGCATTCTCAATCTTCTTGACACATTTATTTTGTTTTAATCTACCAGTAACATATTTCGCCATAGGAAACAAGGCAACCCGACAGCCGAGTGAAAAAGCAGCGGGGGGGAGGAACAAGCGTCTGTTGGTCAGAGCCAGGCTAGGGCTTTGGAAGAGTGTGTCAGAAGCCGCATATTTGCATAGCTCCCCCTTCATATAGCGGGTGGGCATTCGCCGTCCATTTCACTCGTTTCTGTGAACGACCAAGCCAGCATCATCATGCCCGAGCCAGCAAAGTCAGCGCCCAAGAAGGGCTCCAAGAAAGCCGTCACCAAGACCGCTGGCAAAGGCGGCAAGAAGCGCAGAAAGTCCAGGAAGGAGAGCTACGCCATCTACGTGTACAAGGTCCTGAAACAGGTCCACCCCGACACCGGAATCTCCTCCAAGGCCATGGGAATCATGAATTCCTTCGTCAACGACATCTTCGAGCGCATCGCCGGCGAGTCCTCTCGCCTGGTCCACTACAACAAGCGTTCTACCATCACCTCCAGGGAGATCCAGACCGCCGTGCGTCTGCTGCTCCCCGGTGAGCTGGCCAAGCACGCCGTGTCCGAGGGCACCAAGGCCGTGACCAAGTACACCAGCTCCAAGTAAACAGCCTTCTTCGGCTGAACCCCAAAGGCTCTTTTTAGAGCCACCCACCATGTCTATGAGAGAGCAGTTCCACAGTTGATCTCGTGCTACATTGGGTGTCGGATGGGTTTTTTTTGTATACATTTGAAGTAACTCGGTGTTACAATGTAAAGTGATTCCAGTCGTTACATCATGAACGCGGGCTGGACGTGCTGGAGATTTAGCCCTCCTTTGTTCTTTCTCCTCTGCCTTTGTGTCGTTCAACTGCTGCAGTGGTGTAGCCAGTTTCTGTCTGTAATAAACGGCTCTGTGACTACAATGAACATGAGTAACTACACTCTAGGGATGGGCGTATCGATCCTGTAGTATCGATAGATCGATACTCACGCACTACTCATTTGGAATTTATTTCCCTAAAAAAATATCGATATAAACTAAAAAATAATAATTGGGGGTGTATGCATCACTTTCAGCTGTTTTGATTCCTTACTTAAATTACTATGTGCCGGGACACCCCTGTACTGGCGGCGTATTGAGCTGGCCCATGTCACGTGACAGGAGACGAGCGAATGAGCGTCAACGTGCGACACAGCCGACAACGACACAGCCAGAGCCCGCTCAGCACGAATGCGGGAGCCGGAGGAAAAAACAGGAAGCGTAAGATATGGCAGACAAAAAACGAAGCGTGGTGTGGTGTTATTTTTCACCAGTCGATAAACTCACGGCAAGGTGCCAAGTGTGATGTGGGTTTTTTCCTTTTAGCTTTTTCTACCAAGATTGGTCTTTTTTATTTTTTTTGAGAAATAAGAAAAGTGAAAATGTGTATGTTTTTGTTCATATTTAATTTATTTCATTCATATTTATGTTATTTATTTTATTTTTTATTTTATTATGCATTGACCATAATACATTTTGTATAAATGGTCTGTAATTGTCTTGTGATTTGTCTTAAATGTAATAATATTTTTACTGACAAACATTGCCAATAAGTATCGGTATCGGTATCGATATCGATGAAAATGCAAGAAAAAGTATCGGTATCGTATCGAATCCTAAAAGTGTGGTATCGCCCATCCCTACTACACTCTACACATGGCCAATTTCTGGGGACAAAGGTGGATATATATATATATTTTGTATTTTTTTTTATAAATGGATACGTGAGTTAAACGGCGTAAAACAACATGCACATACGGGTATCAAGAAATCAACCTACCACTACCAACTTGACTATCGATAAAATCCAGGATTACCTGGCGGGCAGGGAGTGGACGGGGCTCTTGTCCAATGGTAGCCGGGGAAGGAGGTGACAACGGATCAATGTCTATAGTTGCCGTCCAATCGGGCACGACGTCGCCGGCTTTATAAACGGAATGCCATTTTTTTCAAGACTATCTATACTCCGACTGTGAAGGAAGCTATCGCCATGGCCAGAACCAAGCAAACCGCTCGCAAATCCACCGGTGGCAAAGCCCCCAGGAAGCAGCTTGCCACGAAAGCTGCCCGTAAAAGCGCCCCGGCGACCGGCGGCGTGAAGAAGCCTCACCGTTACAGGCCCGGCACCGTGGCACTGAGGGAGATCCGTCGTTACCAGAAGTCCACCGAGCTGCTGATCCGCAAGCTGCCCTTCCAGCGCCTGGTGAGAGAAATCGCCCAAGATTTCAAGACCGACTTGCGCTTCCAGAGCTCAGCTGTGATGGCCCTGCAGGAGGCTAGCGAGGCGTACCTGGTCGGTCTGTTCGAGGACACCAACCTGTGCGCCATCCACGCCAAGAGAGTGACCATCATGCCCAAAGACATCCAGCTGGCCCGTCGTATTCGTGGAGAGCGCGCCTGAGATGCCCAGTCGCTAACAAAACAACTCGAAGGCTCTTTTCAGAGCCATCTCAATATTTCCCTTAGAGGCGTGTTTTCCATTTACCACCCGAATGGTCTATGAATCTTCATTATAGGTGACAGGACTTGAGCCAACAGTCGCCTTAAAGGAGGCTGACTTTAGCTACCTAATCACCGAATTAAATGTAGATCAATGCCTTGATCTGGGTAACTCTTGTAATGGCCTAATAGTGATAAAAGCAGCTAGATTAACGGATCATGTAAATAATATCAATTGTACAACGGCGTGTCAGTTTATTCCATACAACTTGGAAATAAAGACAACTTCTAAGATTTACTTCGACTAAAGCTGAATGGTGGCGCTCGGAGAACATCTCGTGGCCAAAATTTGGTACACCTGTCATTAAAGCAACAGAAGAGCCATAGAGTCTGTTGCTGAAACGTTTTGAGGTGTTTCATAGGTCCTATCTTATACGGTACTATAGCCAAGTATAGTTCTGGAATGAAAGAATCATAAATAATATACAGTCAGTGTGAAACCATATGAAATTATTTTATTCTGCATCTAAAAATAACCTCTAATTACAAGGCAATTATATCAACATCATGTTAGGAGCCATTGAGGTTAAAAGGCAACATGGGAACTTGATTTTCCATTTCAGTAATATTTACATAATTATTGATGAACTGTATTCTATATCATAAGGACACCAAAATGGCACCCCTGTTTCTCACATAGCAGCAAATAGGTTTGTTTCAACCAACTCAGTCCCATCAGAATGTGATCCACAGGGTTGATTGGTCCGTTTCCTTTGTAGCTAGTACTTTATCTCTGTTAAAAAGAGGCCCGCTTCTCTCCGAGATCAGCAACGTTCTATCAAGTACGGATGATTGATCATGCAACACATTCCATTCGTTCACACACAGACGATTGATAATACAAACATTTTACAATTGTTACTCTCCCATGGCCTCGTGGCTCACTTGTTGGGAGAAATTCAACACTACTTATAGCTTTAGTGTGTAGATTTGAGCTTTAAAATAGAGCTAAATGGCTATGATAAATCGGTAGTGATCAAGATCACATGATAGGGAACATTCATTCCGGTGCTTTTAAAAAAAAAATGTTAATGTTTGTGTGGTCAGAGAGTGCAGCAACGCAAACTACATGTCACCTCGGAAATGTTATTGACATCCGCTGTAAGCTTGCATCTTCAAGTCATGCTTCTCTCAGCAGCTGATCAGCGAGCAAGGGAAAGGGCTATGTTGTAATACCTCAAGTGGCCACTGAGACATGGTAGGGTCGCTGGTAGCTGCTTTAAAGAGTAGACATTAATTTCCTTTTTCAAAGTTTCAACTTTTTCTGTTGTTCAGCATATCACTGTATAGGGTGTGCACGTTGTCCATTGGGTTGGGAGCCCCCTACAGCTGGACCTTCCCAGCCAGGGAGCTAGAGGGGTACAGTTTAGAGAATCGTCCCAGCGTCCACACCGGGAACACGTTCCTGTAGGAGGTGTAGCTGATGGCACAGCTCTTGTTGAACACACCAGAGATGTTCTCCTGTGGAGCGAAAGGCCACATCCAACATCAAATGTTGTGTCATCTTTTAAGCTGAATCTGACTTTGGTACACATTGATGCAAGATCCTTTTATTGGAATTTGCCCTAAATGTTTTGTTTGTACACATGTGAGTGGGTCTTGGGTTTACGGGGTGGTTACCACAGAATTAAAATAACTCAGTTATTAACTCAGCAGCAGTTACAGTGCATCTGCACCAGTCTCTAGGGAGTAGGGGCTAGGAGTTGTTGCCATAGTGATAACTCCACACTTTAGCTTGGCTGGGCTGGAACATGATGTCACAGGAGGCGGGGACTCACCTGTGGCCAGTCTCCATTGGGCAGCTGTTTGTCAATCAACAGCTGTATTCCTCTCATGATCAACTGGCTATCTGGGCACCTGTCATTAAAGCAACAACAGAAGAACCATTGAGTTTGTTGCTGAAACGTTTTGAGGTGTTTCATAGGTTCTATCTTATATGGTACTAAAACCAAGTATTTACATACATAGACTGGGAGGTTTAAAGTGAAGGGACACATAACACCTACAATGTGTACATGGGAGATTATCATAATCATGAATAAATATGAAATACTAGTATTATGGGAGGTTTAAAAACAATTAATTTCAGTTTGTTTGCCTTCAGTGAGAAAACAAATTACAATGTTTGCATGCTGGGAATAAGGAGTCGTAATTTGCTGTATTCCGCCCTAGATTCCCATAATGACAAAGGCAACTGCTCTGAGGTGATTCAACATGTCATTACTAAGTCACTATGAACTGCTGAATGAAAATTAAGTTGATATATTGTTCTTGTTGTCAATATGGAACAGCTATCCTTCCATTACAGTATTATTGGTCCATTCCATTGTTTTCAACTCTGAAAATTCAGCATACGTATTCATTCTTAATTCTTTTTTTTTTTTTTTTTTTAAATCATCAACAAATGAAGTTTCTGCAAAAAACTATTTTCATTGACTCACTGATGAATTGATTGATGGAATAGATTCATTGCAATTAATTTGGTTTCCAGAACCAGAACCGGCCCTAACCGGGCCTTCCAGACAGACATCCAGCGAGGTGGTGCTGCTTCTGTACCTGGCGGCCATGAGGCCCAGCAGGGCCCAGCAGGTGTTGTGGATCTGGGAGTCGGCGCTCTGGACGTAACGGCGCTGCTCGCATGACTCAAAGTCTTCCCCCCAGCCCCCGTCCTCCATCTGCTTGGCCAGCAGGAACTCACAGGCCCTCTGCACCTCCCCACACACGCTGCTGGAGGGGACGGACAACTGGGTTAGACGTGAGGGCGGTTAACGCCATATCAAGTGCACACAGACGTGTGTGTGTGTGTGTGTTTGTGTGCATGCATGCTTGAGTGAGTGAATGAACGAACGAACAAACGAGGGATATAGGAATTATTTATGTGTGTCTGCCTCTGTGCGTGTGTGTGTGTGTGTGTGTGTGTGCCTGCGCCACGTGTCTGCCTCTGTGCATGTTTCTGTGTGTGTCTGCCTCTGTGCATGAGTTTGTGTGTGTGCGTGCGTATCTGCCCCCTTTTATTGTGTGTGTTAGCGTGTGAGTATGAACTATTTCAATGTGCTAGCACTTAGCATCCCTACCCATTGTGGTAGGTGTGACCCATGCAGGCAAAGGCCTCCAGGCCAAACCAGACTCCGTAGGTGAAGCACACTCCCCAGGACCTGAGGGACGAAGACAAGAACAGAGAGAATGTTGAGCTCTTTAGATCCAGGAGAGACACCAACTCAGGATTTCTGTACACACTCAATGATGAAGATGCATCTTCAACAACATAATGTCAAAATCATGGACTGTGTACCAATAGTCTTAGACAGCCTCATTCACTTTTAGCATTTCCTTTTCTTCTTTTTTTTCAAGTTGCAGAGGTAATGGTTGAAGTAATGGGGTTGTAAGATTTAGGCTGTTAGGAGACTAATCAGGCCAACCCTTTGGAACTGGTCTTCACTACACCCGGTGATGGTGAGAGATCAAATTAGGTGTGACAGGACCTATGAAAACAATTAACATCCAGGTTGGTATGACACGACGAAGGTAATGCTTTGCACACTGCTTGAGACTCGGTGATAGATCAAAGGGTAACACACTACAAGAGCTGATGGAAAACTCAGTTCTTGGTTCAGACCACACAGCTGGACCCAGAGTATGTACTCGCTCTGCTGCCTGATACACCAAGTGAAAGATTCCTGAAACACCGAAGTTGTTGCTGTCCTTTAATTTCTTACAGGGTAGCAACCCAGTCCATTAGGGATATTGAAGTAAGGTAGACAAGAAGAGGGAACTGTTTCAGAGTATGGAGAGCGGGGACAGGGCCTCATTATGAGCGATAGTGGAGGCTTACCCTTCCCATGAGCCATCAGGCCGTTGCACTTTCTTGCAGTACTCGAGTCCTTCACTGAGAGTGGACCTGAGTGAAACCAGTTGACAAATTACAACCTGTCTTTACAAAAGTCTCAAATATAATTTCCAATCGTTTGGGGAAAAAAACAATTTATTTTTCTTTCTTCCTTTGAAGAGCCTGGTGGTCTGCCACTGTGGCATAGAGGTCTGGGCAGTGTTCGTTACCTAATCTCCTCAGGCCGGTGCTCGGGGTACACCTGCTGGAAGTGACTCAGGGACTGCATGACTGCCGAAGTGCACTCCACATAGGTGTAGTCTATCATGATGTCACCTGAGAGAGAGAAGAGAGGGGGAGAGAGAAAGAGAGGGGGGGGAGAGAAGAGAGGGGGGGAGAGAAGAGAGGAGGGGAGAGAAGAGAGGGGGGGAGAGAAAGAGAGGGGGGGAGAGAAAGAGAGGGGGAGAGAGAAAGAGAGGGGGGGAGAGAGAAGAGAGGGGGGAGAGAGAGAAGAGAGGGGGAGAGAGAAGAGAGGGGGGAGAGAAGAGAGGGGGGGAGAGAGAAGAGAGGGGGAGAGAGAAGAGAGGGGGAGAGAGAAAGAGAGGGACATGACTGAGTGTGAGAGAAAGAGAGAAATAGAACGGCACGACAGACTGTGTGTGTGTGTGTTCTGAGAACGAAAGAGACAGACTAGAGCGATCCGTAATTCAAGAAGCCACACAGTATATACAATTATGATACACAGTACTGTATACCCATTGAAGAATACCAGGGAGAGAGAGGACTCACCAAACACCTCTGAAGGGTTGAGCAGCTCCAGCAGTTTCCCGCCACGCTTGGTCTCATAGGTGGCAAAGCCGCCATCAGAATTCTTCATGTTCAGCAGCTGCAACAGAAACGGAGGCATGGTCTGAAAACACAGAGTTCTGCTGCGAACATTCATTAAATCATTGAAACCTATTATGTTCTAATGTGTACACTAGCATACCAGTTAGAATGCATTACCAATACGTTGCTTCTTTCTATGTGGTTGGTGGATATTGGAACACTACAATGGTTAGAATAAAGTGGAACCAACAGGTGGAGTTTGTGCTACGCTGCCTTGTGTAACCCTAACCCTAACCCTGACCCTAACCCTGACCCTAACCCTAACCCTGACCCTAACCGATGTGACCTAGTCACAATCTACCACCTACATAGGACCTGTACTCGATGGCACTCATGTGTGGCCCTCCCCTCTCACTTCCATGCCTGCACAACAAGAGAGAATCCAGAAGCATGGCGGCATCATCCTGGGACCAATGTACAGCAGCTACACATCCTCCCCATCAGCTCTCAATCTCTGCCCAATGTCTGTCAGAAGAACGCCTCCATTTTTCTCAACACCTCCTTCAGTCTGACAACAGACACCTGGTACAGCAACCTACGAACTCTACCTCAGGCAGGGAAACACGCCACTCACACAAACTAAGGCCTGTCAGAGTGAGAACTGAACCACACAGAAGATCTGCAATCCCCTATAGGATTAAACTTGACCGAACGCTAACTCCTAATCCCACATATATTGTACAACATAGATGGTTTGTTATTGTTTTAGCCCTTTAATCTATGTATTCATCATACAATTCAGAGGTTAAATAACCTCTACGTAAACAATACAGCCAGCACTCAAATAAAGAAAAATAAATGATAACTGAATACACATCAGCAATCACTGTGTCATTGCATACACATCGGCACAGCATAGTCCACAGTGACTGCTGATGTGTATTAAATTATACTTATTTTTCTTTATTTGAGAGGGCTGGCCATTTTATTGACTTAGTGGACAGCACCCAATGACATATTTACCAGGACTAAGCTGTTTTTGAGAGTTGAGCGTGCCTTTTCCCTATTGTCAAATAATCAAGTAAGAATGAATTTGAATGGTCTTGCCACTCACCACGTTGACAGCGTCATACAGGCGCTCGGCGGGAACCTGCTGGCTGAGGAGGGGACACAGCTCCTGCAGCAGCATCACTGACTTCAGCCCCTCCGCCGTGCAGTCAGCTACGATCCAGCCACAGTCACGGGTGCTGAAGGGGAACCCTCCCTGATATACACACACACACACACACAGGACCGAAACACACACACACACACACACACACACACACACACACACACACACACAGAAACACACACACAGAAACACACACACACACACACACACACGAAGAGGAACAACATTAAATCAGATGTAACATAAAACCACTGAGATTTCCTTTGTTTCACAGGAGAGGCTCACCTTATTCATCTGCCTGTAGTATTTCTGGTATTCTGGAGGATTGTCAGGTATCTGGTGGAATAAAAAAAAAATTAATAAGCAATTCCTATAAAAACACTTTATAGCCAGCAGATGTCGTTTTAATCATGTTTGGGAGATGCACATACAGTGCAGGGGTAAGTTTCGCTTGGTTTTGAAAAACCTACCAGCACCAGAGACATCCTCATCAGCCTACAAAGTAGTGGTGCAGTATAACTCGAGTCCCACAAAATGAGGAACATAACATTGCGGAAAAACTTTGGAAATGTTTTTTTATGTACAACATTTAAAGCCCTGCATTACTATACTGGGAGCTTTGCCGTTTCAAAAATGACATAGGAGTGTTTTTGGAGCCAGTTGTCCCTATTTTTTCCATTGTAGACTGATGAGGATGTCAAGGTGCCAGTTAAACTACAACGCTTTTGGGAAACCGGCCCCAGATCTGGGCCAGGCTTATGTTGCGGTAGTCTGGAGAGCAATAGGCAAGACAAACGTCTCGAGAACTGCAACAACACCATTGGTTTGGAATTAGGCCAATGGCATTTTGAACTTACCTGTGTTAGGGTGAGGAACTGGTGGGCATGTCTGAGGCATTCTGCTAACCTGGGGCTGTCCTGCGCCTTTGCCTGAAGGACCCCCCGGTAGAAAAACACATACAACACATTAAAAACACATTAAATACAATAGGAATGTAAACATATCAGCCTCTAAACACATTTTAAGCTACTAACATAATATTGATGAATATTATAACATTGACGAAGTACTGCATGTCACCAATAGTTTATATTACATTGATTCACCAATACTGGTACTGTATAGCCTTTGTGGGGGTCCGTTTGAGGAGAACTTTGTGGAGATATGAATACGTCACCTCTAGAAAGGCCTGTACTGCGAAGGCGGTGTCCCATAGCTGTGATCCATTGGTGCCCTGAGAGGGAGCAGTAGAATGTGAGAACCGCACCAGAATGATGACGGGTGTGTTTTATTAGCATATATTTAAGAGTCATCTGGTAAATTCATGGAATGAACGACCAGTCCATCATGGGTGACAAATACCCAACTTACCTGCATTTTCATACCGTCCAGACCCAGCCTAGAGAGTGGAGAGCGTGTTGTTAGTTGATCAGACAGTAAGGGCTCCGATCAACCATTTATCAAAGGAACAGAAAGCCAAGTAAACCTAACCCTAACTTAGGATAAGTGCCTTGGTCCAAGGAAGAAGCATCAGGGAGGACATGACATGCTGTACTGTACATGGCAGTGCTGTCTTCACCAACCCGTCCCTCTTCCTTAGGGTACTAACCATTTCAACTGCTATCTTCTCTTTATAGTTAAGATAGTTAAAAAATCTTTGTAAGAAAACAAGAGCTCAGCCTCAGCAAACGCAGAGTTCCTCTACGGAGATTCTCATGGGTCGGAATAGTGATTTCTATATACTATATAGTTCTGGGCAGCAAGACTCAGAATGGCCCAACAGTATTCCACTTCCCCCCTGTTTATCAGGTTAGTTAGAAAAAACGTTACGTTTTTCATGAGGTTAGGAGGGGACTGAGTGACTGACCAGAGGTAGTCTGGGATCCTGGCCACGTGCTCCTGGAAGGCTGGGGAGGACGGCCCTTCTACATGCCAACGCACCAGCATGTTGATGGTTTTGGAGATCTGAGGAGTGGGACGACGGGAAAACATCACTTCACATTCACTCCAAATCACACTGGATTTACGCTAAAAAAATTGTGTACATTGGTTCCACATCATTGAAATGTGTTTAATCAACACAAAAGTGTTTAATCAAAAAAGATCATTTGTGTTGAACACATTTTAATCACGCAAAACCGAAAAATGTTTACGTAAATCCAAAGGCCTTTTTTTTCTGTGCAGTTTGAATAATGAGGAATGATGATAAAATGAGTTGATGGTGACTCGATACCAAACTAGTTAACTGAACTAGTAACATTCAAATTCACTGAACATTAAAAAAAGCTCCAGCCAAGCTACCCAGGTAGGAAACAATGGTATGTATGCTGTAAATGTCTGTGGCCATAAAAGTCAGAACCCTCTATGTTTTCAAAAGCCTGAGGACACCAGAATTCTAGAGTTATCGACAAGTCATCAAAGACAATGAATGAATGAATATAAGTTCCTAATATTAATATGGTTCAGATGTGACTCTCTCTCACCGGCCCGATGCTGATACACTTGGTGAAGCGGTCGTCAGCCTGTATGTGGTCGTACAGTTCACTGACCGCTCTCCCTCGCAGAGCAGAGATGTGGTGGGACTCGTACACGTTCATGACCACTGAGGAAGAATAGAGACGTTTCAGATCAAAATAAGGAGAGGCGAGGAGAGACGAGGAGAGGAAGCAACGTCAGACTATTGGGAAGCACCCAGAGACAGGGCTCACCGTGGGGCCACCCATAGAGCACCCAGAGACAGGGCTCACCGTGGGGCCATCCATAGAGCGCTCACAGACGCGAATACACACACGCACACACACACACAATCGATGGCATTAGACCAGAAAACAAGTGGCTAATGCTACATGTACATGATTATGCAATAATGGGTCTACACCATCAATGGTAATAATAATACATCAAAGTATATAGCACTTTTCTAAGACCCAAGAGAAGTGAATGTCAAAAATGGGGGTAGAGGGGTCATTGCAATACCAGGTGCCTCTGTGAGGTTTTGTTCTATGCCCTGTGCTGTGAACCTGTGTATACTTACTGTAAGCCACAGTGAGCAGTGTGCTATGGGGTGTGTACATGTCACAAGCTGCCACGTTGTTCCTTTGCGCTGGCCAATCAATGGTGGCATAGTCCTGGACATACAGCTCCTGTAGAGCAGAGACATACATGAATGTGATGGATCAGGTGCACACTCTCACCTTCTAGCTGGCTATCTTGCAATTCTTCTACCTTTGGTACCATCAATGACTTCAAGCGGAGGACTATAAGTCGCTTTGAACAGCCGTGTGTCTGGCGACACCACAGGAGAGCTAGATTCCTGCCTGGTACAAGTCCATGAGCATCATAATAGATTGAGTGTGTGCGCCCCCCAGTGGAACAAACTGGCCACTGCACCTGTCTGAGGCTGAGCACCAGGGGGTCCTCCTGGGCGGTGAGCCTGACAGCGTAGCAGTAGCTCATGGGCAGGTAGACCTGGCGACAGTGGCACCAGAGAGTGGAGGGGTGGGCAGGCATCCAGGTAGGGAACAGCCTGTAGGGTGTACAAAAGACCACACAACGACATCATTACTGATGACATGCAGCGCTTTTGTTGTTAAGAGTGCGGAAAATCTATCCCACTTTTTACATGCATAGGTCAGGTCCTACAACACCTGACCAGATTAGATCACATGACAGACTCTGGGCCCCAAACAAAAAACATTCCCCATTTAGGACATCATCAAGCATACCACATCTCTGGGAGGAGGGTGTTCATTCCTTCCCAGCTGTAAACATTTAGGATGGCCAACCAGAATTTACCCCAGGAAGGGATTCCCACAGCACCCCCTGTTGAACAGACGTCTCAGAGTTAGACGTTGGGCTGATAGAACCATCAGTACTTTGTGTTATTTAGGTTAAAAACATAAATAGATATATTCTTCATTTAATTGTGGAGAGAACTATTCAACTGAAGCTCATGATTAGGCTAACCATTACTTACAGTCCAGAATATCGCCTTACCATAATATCAAATAATAAGCTGCAATGATAGAAATCACAAGAAGGATTGTAAAAGCATGTGCTGACCTTTACTGTACAGATTGTTCCTGGCCCGAACCATATCAGGGTCGTCTGGCCCCACTCCAAGAATCCTCAGGGTAATGTAGCTTAGGGCAGTTCCAAAGACTGTGGACTTGTCCTCAATATGTCTGACAAAAAAAAAAATACAAAATGCCTCTTCTTAGAAACACATTGCCAATACATCCACATTCCGAAAGGTGTGGAAAGATTAAGCTGACCGATTCCAGAGAAGCCAAACAGACCTTTGGTCAACTTAACAAGACAACATGATGTGAATTGATACGCAGCATGCAGAATGAAACTACTCCCAAGGTAAAGAAGAGCACTAGTCCACTCACAGGCCCCAGCCTCCATCAGCCAGCTGGACAGAGCGCAGATACCTCACCATCTCCATCCTCCACGCCTCTGGCAGAGAGATCTGAGCCACGTGGCAGGTGATCAAGAGACCTGTGGGGCAGGACACAGACAGACAGGACAGATGCCATCTTAGATGCAGAGGCCAATGAGCGTAAGTGGAGGTCGCCGATGGGAGTGTAAGGTGACCTAAGAACAGCTTTACAGAGAACCGCAAGATGTCAATTGGAGGTAAACTGTATGTGTACGTATTGTTTGTTTCATTTGCAGTATGTACACAATTCAACCCATATTGTTTGGAGTTGCTATTGTAATTTAGTTTTTTGTTTGTTTGTTTGTGTGTGTGTGATTGTTGATCTGTTCTTTTCAATATGATAATTTGTGAAGTACCTGTATGCTGGAATTGAACAATAAAACGTAAGAACTGCGCTACGTGTTTTCCCTGGTTTAGGTTAGTATTGGGGGAGTGTAGGCTTATCCTAGATCTCCTGTGAGCCTTTGGTTACCTGGGAGCAGGAAGAGAGGTCCTCCATAGTCCCCTGCCCAGTGGCCGTCCTCGGCCTGCAGGTGGCTGTAGAACTCCATGCCCTTCATGGCTGCCTCCACAGCACTCTGGGCAGGAGGAGAGTCAGGCAGAAACCTGCTCTGTGGAGGGGGCAGACAATGGGAAAAGTCTAACTAGGATCATTGGGACGGCCAACGCAACATTGTTAAAGTAGAGATCAAGTCAAGAGTTGCGGTTGGGGTTAGGTGAGGTGTGTGCGTGTGTAAAATGGACAATGGACAATATATATCATACCGTATCTAAGCCCAGGGAATGTGCTTCCAGCATGGTCTGCTCTCTGTCTGAGGTGTCCTGGTCTTCCACATAGCGCCAGGTCTGTCTGCCCTCCACGTTACTCAACCTCCAGCGGCTCAGCTCTGTCACCGGCTCTGTCTTGTAGGGTCCCCCCCGCCTCCGAAGGCACCTGGCGGGGCAACAAATGTGTATGTGAGTGTATGTGTGTGTGTGAGACATTGACAATGCGAGCGTGAAGATGCGTGATTCAGCCCCACAAACAGCACCCCACAAGTGCAAAGGATAATGAAGTACTATCGGCATTGTACTTCTTCTATAAACAATAAAGTCCATTACGTGTGTTTTTTGTTTTTTATTTAACCTTTATTTATCCGGGTTAGTCTCTCATTGAGATCAATTATATTTTTTCCAAGATAAAAACACACGTTTTTTGTGTAAAGCTTATTACACAAGTTGCATCATTCTATTCCAATGCAATATGTTATACCATATGTGTTTAAATATACATCATTATCAGCGTACACAACTGTAGCTAAGTGACTAAAACGGAAACGTAGTCTTAAGAAGGTACAAATGAAAACAACATGAAGCTATAAATACGTCCACTTTTAGTCACTTTAAACATCCTATTAAACAAAACGGTACATTTTAACTTACGTTCCTTCAGTCATCGTTATGAATTAAATCCTCAGCGGGGAATGAATTGAACGTACTTCAACCATAGGTGTATACAGTTGATCAACAGGTCGGCCCCTTTAAATGTGTACTTCTGGCTAATGTAGTGTCACATCCAAAACATTCCCATTGAATACAGCTCATTCTCCAGTCTCAAAGAACTGCTTTTCCCATGTTGCTAAAGCGAAGCCATCCGATGAGGCTTCTGAATGGAGAGACATGAGCAGACGGACGGCTCTCCAATCACAAAGTAGGGGGGCGGAGACATATGTGGGTTTTCAATGCAATGCTCCAATCAACGTGCTTCGTTTAATGAACAGTAACTGAATTCTCCACCCCTCCAAGGTACATTGGTAGAAAGGGCGAAGTTGCGCTCTGCACCATTGGTAAGATATTAATGTGGTCAAGTGCATATTTTACTCCATTCAAATACTCAAAAACAGAGTTACTATAGGCCTATATTTTGCAATGAAGATGCGTGCAAGGAGGCCTGCTAGCTGAAATATCATGTAAAATAATACTAATAATAATAAAATAATTAAAAGGTTGGTGGTGAAGCTCTTTTGAAAGGGGGACAGAACAGGCATAACAGAGATGACTCTGCCTTGGGTAATATGGAACATATTTCAATTAATTTATTCCAGCTGCTTCGGCACTCTCTGCACAGTCCTTAGCAACGCTACCTTTCACAATTTGACAACAAATGAATGAATAACGTTTCAATCGATCTCAACAAATTTATTACATTTTCCATGAAACATTTAAACTTTACTTAAAGCTAAAGTATTTGAGACACACATATAGCTCAACATAATAAAATATAGGCACAAACAAAACCAATGCAATTGATTTGAGTCAAACATTTAGCATTCTTCAAAAGCCAGGCAAATATGGACATGTAAGACAAGAAACCATGCTTGTGACTTTAAAATCATCTGCAAGAGGACTAAGCAAGTCAACAGTTGATTTGTCAGTTTGCAACTGTCTTACTAAAATAAAGTCATGTTTTGTATCAGTCTGTCAAGCAACAATGTAGGCCTATATGTTACTGACATATACAAACAAATTAACTCCCATTATGCAAAACTATTATACAAAACAAAAAAAAGAAACAGCGTTGGAATTTCTTCTAAATTACAAAAAAAAAAAAAAACATTTAAAAGAAATAAAACATTGACATTACAATGGTCTTGCATTGTCTGACCAAGAGGGTGAATGTTCTGAATGGCCACAAGGGGGCAGTGACTCAGTCTTCTACAATGTTCAGTAGGCTGGTCAGCTTCAGACTGCATGCCAGCTCCTCCTCACGACTGGCCAAAATCAGCCTGTCCAGTTCCTTCAGGCGCTGGGCCACGGACACAGGAGCACCCCTGAGCCAGTTACGCTCTATATCCAGTGGGTCGTCTGTGTCCACCTCCTACAAGCAGACATATGATCAGACAACACGTGGAGGAGAGACAGCATTTTCATAATTTTCAGACTGTTGTTATGGCTTTGAGTGAGTGAGTGAGTGAGTGAGTGTGTGTGTGTGTGTGAGTGTGTGTGTGTGTGTGAGTGAGTGAGTGAGTGAGTGAGTGAGTGAGTGAGTGAGTGAGTGAGTGAGTGAGTGAGTGAGTGAGTGAGTGAGTGAGTGAGTGAGTGAGTGTGTGTGAGTGAGTGAGTGAGTGAGTGTGTGTGTGTGTGTGAGTGAGTGAGTGAGGGTGTGAGTGAGTGAGTGTGAGTGTGAGTGTGAGTGTGTGTGTGTGTGTGTGTGCGTGCGTGCGTGCGTGCGTGCGTGCGTGCGTGCGTGCGTGCGTGCACATGTTGGGAACAATGGCGTACCTGTGTAACAGAGGTAGTTGTGGCCGGCCGGCTGGCCGTGCAGACAGGAGTCATGATGTGGGTCATGGAGAGGAGGGAGGTGGGCATGAAGAGGGGCAGTGAGGGGGAGTCCAGGGGATCCACCTTCAGCCAGCGCTGCAGCTGCTCCTCAAACCTGCACAGAGGGGGGACAGACAACACAATAGATTGTGCAACAGTTATTTAAAAAAATGTTGACACACACAGAGACACACACACTATTTTATGGTACATGTTTTGCATGTCAACTCAAGTTGAAATCAATTTGATCTTTTCTTTCAATATGGCAGAGATGTCCTCTTTAATTTAAGATCACAATAAAAAGAGTGTGGAAAGCATATTATTAGAAATTATTTAGGTTTGTTTAACTGCTGAAAAACCAAAAAGCTGAAATTCCCTCTTTTAGGCCACTGCAGGAAAAGGTTTAAAGGAGTCCTAACAAATCTGATGAGTAAATCAAGCTGTGAAAGTGGACTGCACCTCTGACTGTGAGCCTTCTCCTCCTGGAGGCTCTGCAGGACTCTCTGGGGCAGCAGCTCCTGAGGGGCGGGTGTGTGTGTGATGTCTAGGGCGGGGGCGGGGGGGTCTGGCCCATCCATCAGGCTATGGAACAGCCTCTGTCTGAGGGGAGCCGAGGCCAAGAGTCCCAGACCTCCAGGGCTGGCTCTGTCCCTGAGAGAGAGAGGGGGGGAGGATACAAAGTCATGTGAAAGTCATGTACAACAAGGCTGGTCAAGTGGAACGTCACTGGAGACACCTAAATAAGCGGGTAGCACTATAACACTGACATGACAATGCAGATATTTGGCAGTCAAACTTGATCCCACTGTCATAAAATTGACTCGTCATTATTCCACTTTCCCCATTATCCCAGAAACGGAGACAGTGTTAGAAGGTAGAAGGACGTGCAGGTTAGTATTTATTTTTAAAAATCGTTTTTCAGCTATATTAGAACCCCCCACGTTAGCCATGTTACTTGCACCAGTACACACATGTCAAATATCAAATACAAATATTTTATCACACTCAAAAATAGCTAAAATAGCTTTTTTTTTACTAGTCTTTACTAGTATGGAGATTCCAATACAAACCAGCTATGTTTGTCCCCAGACAGCTTTGTTGTCATGGTATTCTTTCATTATGATGAAATTACTTTATCAGCGTATATGTATATATATTATATTATCAGCGTATATGTATATATATCGGATACACATAGTGAGAGAAGGTGACAGAGAGGTTGTGAAGAGAGCTGTGGCAGCTCAGACCCCTCACCCTTCGGCCTCCTGCTGTTTCTCCCTGTGTGTGCGTCTGACTGCCTCCACCCACTCCGGAGGGGGCTGGAAGCCCATCAGGCCCTCCCTGGGGAAGTACACCAGGACCTCCCCATCCTCAGTCACAGCATCTGGAGACAGGGAAGAGGTTAGTTTAGATTGAGCGACTTCGTCATTAGAAACCTACAGTGCCCTGCGTAAGTCATGGGACAGTGAAGCATGTGTTATTATTTTGGCTCAACTGAATAGTCCAAACACAGTGCTATAAAGACAGTTCAGACAGACAAGCGTCCTCTTACCTTCACAGACCGGGCCGTCGGGGGGCTGCCAGTCTTTCAGCTTGTGATCTATGCAGAGGTCCACCGCCTCGTCCCAGGGGATCTGCTGGAAGGAGGGCCCCTCTTTCTCCATCCCCTCTTCCTCCCACCGGTCCAGGGCTGTGGCGCTCCTCACCCTCCCCAGCAGGTTCTCCAGGCGGGACATGAGGAGGGGCTGGCTGGTGGGCGAGGCCGGGATCTGGGAGCCGTACTGGAAGATGGAGGTGCACAGCTGGGGCCACGAGGCTGGGGAGGAAACAGAGATTCAACTGGAGGCTCTTGATGTAAACATCAGACAAAAGTGAGATCAAGTGGTTTTGGATAAGGGGATCTTGAATGTACAGGATACATCAATGATATATGCGTCTTATTATGCAAAGCCACAAACATGCACAGATAGATATAGATCATGAAAATACATGGAAACAAGCCTACAGTATACACACGCACACACACACATGCACACACACGCACACAAACCTGTAACAGGTGGCAGGTCCCAGTGGGGTATCTGCAGGCTGAGTATGGCCGTGCGGAGCCAGGCCAGGTGCTGGGCTGAGTTCCAGCCCAGATGAGGCACCAGGTCCCTGGTCTCGGGCAGAGCGAACTCCCCTGGTGGCCAGGAGAGGCCTAGGAGGTGCTGGGAGGACACCAGGCCCGCCAGGTGGGCCAGCACGGCGTTGTAGAGCTGGATGACGGGGGCTGGGTCCTGGCAAGGCAGCCCAGCCCTGGCCCGGTCCTGCCGGTGCCCGTAAAGCCTGGCGTAGAACTCACGGCACAGGCCAGACTCTACGAACTGGACCAGTGTCTGGGAGGAGAGGAGGGACGGTGCCGGGGCGCGGGCTAGCAGCCAGCGGACAGCCTGGGTCACCTGGGAGAGGACAGTGACAGAGACTTGAACTGGGGAACGCTCACAATGATGTGTTGTGACACCCGGGTTTTAGTTAACTCACCAACTGCCAAAGAATCCCGGAACACTCACCATCTAGAGTGCCAAGTGTTTTATGTGGTATTTACCAGCAACAGTACTTTGACTGGGTACAAAATGAAGCATCATCATTCTTTGTTGAATAAAGTCACCCTTGGCAGTCCAGAATGTTCACAATTTGGGAGACTTTATTCACTCTCGGCACTGAATGAGTTAATGTATGTCCAACTAAGCAAACTATGCACTATGAATAAGAAGCATTGCAACTGCTTATAGATGTTTAATTTATAAATGCTGATCTACACTATTCATAAAGCCGTACTCATGTAAGTTATCAAAGTATTACCCAAAAGTGGATGTGCAGGCTGGTGAGAGTGACCAACGTGTGTGTGTGTGTGTGTGTGTGTGTGTGGTACTGTACCTGCTCTGAGCCTTGGAGGTCACTGGTGGTCTCAGGGATGTGGATGAATGTGTGTTCTGAGATCAAACCATCTTCCACCAACGTAGACAGCATCAGGTCTAACCAGAACAGAAATGAGAACATGGATTGGCTTCATTCACAGTGTGTGTGTGCCGTTCGTTCTTTGAAAATGGGGCAGTACGGCACCCCCAGTAGTAGAATTCCAACAGAACATGACGCGCTTGACTTCAGTGTCAGCGAAAACCAGGAGTGGGTGTTACGTGTGTGTGGAACGCGTGTCCCCCTACCTTGCTCTAGTTTGTGTGTGTCGCCCACACACTTATCCGGGCCGGGCACCAGTATGGCCAGCGGCAGAGGGCA